>NC_084972.1:6200262-6500262 GCF_963691925.1 Scomber scombrus
TGTGTAGGTGTGTGTAGGTGTGTGTGTGTGTGTGTGTGAGGATAAGGGGTGTGTGTGATGCTGCTGCTTGCTGCTGGGTGATGTCTGATGTGTATAAGCCAGGTGAGCAGTCTGTATCAGGACTCTTCAGTTATCCTCTTGCTTCTGGTTTTTCTTTGTAGATCAGTTCTGAGGATGCTGCAGTTCTGTCCCCCCCACCTACGCTCCCCTCCTCCTCCTCCTCGTCCTTTTGATAGCTCCTCCTTCCTCTGCTCTTCGATGTCCTCACTATGAGTGTGTGTGACGCACTCGGAGCAGCAGCAGGTGCTGTACCTGTCACTGACACGCGGCGCTGCTGCTGCCTGGAAAGCACACAGTTGATCCTGCTTGATTGGAGGAAACACAGGCTGCCACCAACTCAGTCTCTAAGAGTTCATTACGTCACTCATTCTCTTTTTCTGTCTTTCATGCATCATCAGCTACTCCATATTACGTAAATATTCGTCACAGTCTGGCACGCAGATAACGGCCAATAGCGTCTTTGTACACGTAAGCTGCTGTTTGGTGTGATAGAAAGAAATCATTTGTCCTAGTTTGTGGCCTTTCCTTGCTCCTTTGTTCACACTTAATGTAATGTATGTAAATGTGTGGCAGGAACATACACACACACACACACACACACACACACACACACACACACACACACACACACACACACACACAATGACAATGACTCAGCTGAAAAGGGACCTTGGGACATGGCTTGGAATGGGCGGTGTGTTCTCTGCAGCTCCCCCTTCTGACTTAAGGCTGAAATTAAAGACTGTGAAGCATCAGCAGCAACAGGACTCTCTCCCCTCCTCAAAGCTCCCTTTTTTGTCATATTTCAGAAAAAATTGACAGTAAACAAGTGAAAGGGGATAAGATGCGTCAGAGTTTCCAGGCACGATCTGCCAACGCTGTCAACAGTACGCACAAGCGAGGCAACACTAAAACACTTTGTCTAATTCCTGAAGCTGTCATTACTTTTCATTTAATGCGACCAAATATGGAAGCAGCTAGACAGCTACAGCTTCTGTCAGTACATCTCAATGTCGGTGATGATTCACCACAGCAGGTGTGAATTAGACGTAATAAACAAGGGAAGTGGGGATTGCCTTCTGTCTCATTTTTACCAGATTAAAGCTCTAATAGTACATTTTATAATGAGGGAACAAGATGAAAGGATGACATAACAGGTTAATTACCTGTTTGTATCACAATGTGCTTCATTTCGCAATTACACATTCTACCAACGTGTCTTTTTATTTTGCCTTATGGTCTTGTTTCCTAATTTATGCATAGTGCTGTGCTGTACTTCAGTTCAGTGGTGAAGTAACTCAACTCCATTTACTCAATAACTGTAAGCACAATTTTGAGGTACAAATTCATGTTACTTGATACTTCTACTACAGACTTTCCTCTTTGTTTTTCCTTTCTTTTGGCAGCCCCGCTGGGCTTTTGGTTACCACCAGCGCTGTCTATTTTCTGTTAGTTGATCATTTTTCAATAAAATCTACAACCTAACCACAGTACATTGTGGCCTGCTAACCAATAATCACTCTTTCATTTTATAATGCTGCTGTCAGGTGGAAACCTTGTAACTCCATATTTAGTTTTGACCATAATAAGCTACCATAATTATCAACATCAAGACAAAGGAAATGTACTTTTTAGTCAACTGTATTTAGTTAGTTACTTTTCAAATTAAAGTTTGACATGAAATAACATAACATTTTAAATTGCACTGCATTATTAAGCAAGATGAAACCAGTAGTTCCCAAACTGTTTTGCTCAAATCAGAAAAGCAAAGATTAGAGAAAAATGAACTGCTTTTCTCTCCCATGAATCACCTCAGATTTATCTCATGACCCTTTAAAGCAGTGGTCTCCAACCCTGCTCCTGGAGAGCTACTGCCCTGCATGTTTTAGGTATCTCCTCACTCTAACTCGTTATCAAGCAGCTGAGGCTCGTCAAAGGGCTTGATAACGAGTTGATTATTAGAATCAGGTGTGTTAGAGTGAGGAGATACCTAAAACATGCAGGGAAGTAGCTCTCCAGGAGCAGGGTTGGAGACCAAAGCTTTAAAGGATCCTCACCCCTAGTTTGGGAACCACTGGACTATAGCTAACTGTATATAAAGTGTTTCCATCTAGCTTACACACTCATGCATCAGAAATAATCATTTACTTTAATAAATATGTTTAATATAACTTAAACATAACTTCTGTATATTTACTTGAGTAGGATTTAAAATTCAGAACTTTCACTTTTAATTTGACATTGTGGCATTCATTGTACTTCATCCACCACTGCTTACAGTCCCTTGTTAATTCAAATGAAGCTGTACCTTAGTGCCAAAACCAGTTTATTTGTCCTCATGGGGCAAGGTCACTTTATAGATCCACTAGGTTACTGTGACCACTGTCAAACTCACACAGGTCAGTCCTTTCACCTCAAAGAGAAATAGAGAGACACTAAAAGTCAAAGAGATGAGGACACAGAGAGACGGACATGAACTTTACCAGACTTCCTGGCACTTGATGGGAGAAATACGTGATTAAATTCTTATTACGAGTCATTTCCTGCTGAGCCTCTAAGTAGAAAACACTTAGTGATTGCTTCAGATAGCAGGTGCACGAGAGACAACTGTAGTAAAATAGGTTTTTTCCTTTAGTGCAGATTAGAACTTAAAATGATTGGTTGATTTATTGATTATTCAATCAGCAGACAATCAGTTAGCACGGTTCATCGCTTTAGTCATTTTTCAAGCAGAAATGCCAATGGAGTTTCTCTGTGGAAGGATTTGATGCTTTTCTTTGTCATATGTTATGTTAATTGTTGTTTGTTTGCTGAGAAGATTAATCAATTATTTTAAAAAGTTGAGGATTAATCTTCTGCTGATTGATTAATGGAATAATCTCATTTTAAGACGTCATGGTGACTGACCTGCACCTGGTCCAGCAGCATGCCGGCCGTCACCATGCCCAGCCCGGCCAGCAGGTAGGCAGGCAGCACCTGGAAGAAGATCACCCTGGATGACTCTCCGGAAGAAAGGTGGAGCTTCTCCTCCTCCATCTCGTCAGGACTACTACTACTACTGCTACTGCTGCATGTCCGGTGTGCTCAGCTGCCAGCTTTCTGCGTTCTGCTGCCAATGAAAGAGCCCAATACTGTTTGTCTTTCAATCTGTCAGCCTGTCCTGGTTGATAGGTTAGTGACGACCGTCCTTATCTCTATTATGCAGCTGATTATTGGTGACTGTTTAAGATTGTTTGTTTCATTGTGACTAATTCTAGTAGTTCTTCTACCATTCATTTAAAGACAGACATGTGAGGTTAACCTGACATGTAATAGTCAATAACTTAGTCATTTCACTCATTACCTGGTATGTTCTTAGAGAAAATGATAGAAAGCAGAAAAATACACAACCATGTCAAGCTGGAATTGGAGCAGACTCTTCTTCATCCATCTATCTCCACCTTTTTCTCCCTTTTCTGTTAAAGAATCTATCCTCTCTCAGATGCTCTGTCTTCTTCCATCTCTCCTTGTGTGCTCTCTCCTCTAGCTCTGCTTCCTCCAGATAAATCCCAGCAGGGCCATCTGGCTGATGTAAAAGGATATGGAGGTTAAACTCCATTGCAACACTTTCCTACAGTAGAAACACACGATTAATGAGCTACACTTAAACTAAAACCCAATTTTAAGTAGCATAGATGTCATACTAATTCCTATGGTTATAATGTCCTCTGTCTACCAGTCTTAGATGCAGCATGTTTCTCAATAGTTAGGTGTGTTGTGTTCTGTGTGAAGGCTGCTTCTCATGATATCTATTTGCTTTTCAAGTAAGAATAAAAAATAAACTTACAAGCAAGGACAGAGGTGTTTTAGAGCATGATTTTAGAACAGTGCCCCCTACAGGCCATTTACCACTACACCAAACCACACAGTGTTATATCACATTTAAAAGTTGGAGAGAGTTGTTATTTACACCTGCACCTCAATTATAATGATTAAAGTCAAGATTGAACTGTAAGTGTTTTTGCAATTTATGAATAAATCAGAGGGGGCAGGTTTTTGAAATGTTTTTATCCATTAAAATAAATCAGAACCACAGTGGGCCTGTATAGACTATAGAGCTTATTAGGCTACTTCTTGAAGCTTTATAAAATAATTATGAACTTAACTTAATTTAACAAGTAGTGCAATATTTTAACTCTCAGTGATGTGATGTCCAGTTTATCTCTTGTTTTGTTCCTTTTGCAGACATAGATGTGAGTATGTACAAGAAAACAGAAGATTAAATGCTAATTAAACAAGACAGAATAAAATCCCCCAACACTCCTGTCAATACTGTAAATAGTGCCACTTGCCAGTTGTGCCAATACACTTCATGTCATTCTTTCAAGTTTAATTCAGCTCTATGCACAGCAAACTACAACACTGAATACACACAATCACAATCTTACTTTTATGCTTTCCTGTGGAGGAGTAATCTGTAGCCATCGTTTACTCACATCACATCTCTTGCATTTGTAGCCTATAGCACATTTCAGCAACAAGTCAATTTAAAGTGCATTACATAAAACATAAAAACGCAACAAGACAGAATGTAAAACAACACACAGCAATATAAAAAGACATTTAAATACAATAAGCCAAGTCTCCCAGCTACCTCCCTGCAAAAACTCTTTGAAGACCAGTCACAGCCTCCTGCCTCAGTGTTTTGCACTTGGGTTCACTCGCCTACCCCATAACAATATTAATCAGATTTGATTTAGAAAAAGGAAAAAAGAAAAGTTTTCAGCCTTGATTTAAAGGAACTGAGCAGGGGAGGAGGAGGCCCCTTGTTTACTTACTGTATCACCATGTAGACGTCTAATCTCTAGCCTAGACTATTCTCACTCATTGCCAGGTCTATTTCTGATGGTATTGTTGTTTACAGTAAAGACCAATCTCACATTGCAGCACTTCATTTTTTTCAAAGGTCTATTTTTATCTTAAGTATTCATATGGTCTACGTGTGAAGCAGCACAAATAACATTGAGGGTGATACATTTTTAACCCCACTGGAGTTAAAAAATAACTTGGCAGATGTAGACCAGATGGGGGGAAAATCCCCACCATCCCCCCAGCAAATCATACCCTGGTTGTATCATATCCTTATACCTTTTGTAGCTGACAATGTAGCTCTGGGCTAATTAATGAAAATGCTACAAAACTGATCATTACTAAAGAAGGATCTCAGTCCAATTTATGGAGTTTTGCTAACTCCTGTGAAAAATAATGATTAAAAACTAACTTTCTACTCCTTACATTGTCAAAACAGTCTCGTTACCTTCAACCTTGGTGACATTATGAAAAGAAGACATGACGTGCAAATAAGCGATAGAAAACCCATCTTTTTTTTTTCTTTTGGTGTGTGGGGTGCTCCATGTCGCCCCTGGTAAGATGCCACTTTGGGCAGCTGCCCACATCAAAAGCACATGGAGTCTAAAAATGTGTGCAGAGTCTGCAGACAGTGCAGGAATATGACCAACACGTGATGTGCACTGTGCACACTTTACAGAGGTCAATTATAAAAGTAGTCTGTAACAGTGAGTGAATCACTGAAGATTAACGCAAGTAAAAAACATTCACGCGTTATGCTCTGCAGTGGCGATCCTAGAGTCTGGTGGGCCCCAGAAAAATAAGCCCAATGTGCAGGTTGTTAACAAAAGAGGAAAAATATCCTATTTTGTGTGCCGAGAACTTTTTTTGTTTCGTCGAGTTACCAGAGTCTTTTTCTACACAAGTATCTGTACTTCTACGTAAGCCACCTCTGATTTCAGTATTAATCTCAGAGCTATTGGATTGCATTACAACGTCCAAAGGTTTTCTCATTTTCTGGGCACACACTGTTCTGCAAACAATATGTTCCTCCCCATTTTAACCCAGGAAACAGCTGGTGATTTGTGCCAGTAACTAGGAAGAAGCAACTGCAGTCATCCTCAGAGAACAACCCACCACTAACTGCTATAAATATTCACTCTACTCCCGACCCAGTTAAGGTCTCATGTTATATGTCAAGGGCTGAGCTCAAAGCGTCGGAGCCATAGATTATAGATTGTCTTCCAGATCTAGTTGCCATTACAGTCGCTGATGACTTTGTTGGAACGTTGCATTGCTTTCTTTGGACTAGTTCAGCTGTTGTTTCTGACTGGCATTTGCTGCATTATTTTATGCAGCAATTGCCACAAGATGTTGAGTTTGGCTTCCTGTAGGGTCATACTGGAATTTTCTGGCAAAGGCAGACTCCTGTCTGTCATCTGGTTGCAGTTGGAATCATAGAGAGTGAACGTAGACAGCGAACAAGGTCATTGCAAGAAGTCAGCTCAACAACAACACAAGAAGTCACGGCTGTAAAGGTTTGTTCCTTCTTGAACATATGTAGCATGCAGCAACATGTGCATTTTTATTAGATTTCTAAGCAGATCTTGTCAAAATATTGCTGATTTGACTTGAAAAATAGAGATTGTAACAAGATGTTTGCATGTGCAGTGTGAAAAACTATATGGGTTAAGCATTCATTGTTTGTTTTTTTTTAAAGGTGTTTTTGTGTGACAAAGATGGATGGGGCATGTGCAAAATGGCAGCACAGAGGTTCTGGTGAGAAGAGTGGGACCCAGCTTCAGTTTATCAAGTGCTCCAACATTGTACCCGCCAATATTACCACCACCATCCGTCTTCGGGACCTTTATGATCCCAAGCCTCAACCTTCCAAATCCCCAGTCCGGATCCGCCCTCCGAGTCCGAGACCTCCCACTGTAAAGAAACCCGAAATGAAGCAAAACGTGGTCAGCGAGCCTCCAACTAAGCCGATCATGAGCAAACGAACTCGGTCTCGGTCTCTTTCTTCAGTTGCAGAGACGGAAGAGATCAGGAGCCCGCAGGTTCGCTTTGTGGACTCACTGGGGATTGAGCTAGAACAAGTGAAGGTCTTCAAAGTTAAAGAGCACCCCATGATACCCCAGCATGTCAAGTTCAGACTACTGATGAGCTCTGAAATGGCCTTCGGGAAGAAACTGGAGCTGTCCCTGCCTTACTTCAAACCTTGCTTCCCTGAAAATATGGGAGCTCAACCAGACTTCCTGAAGCGTCTGTGCATCCAGAACGTGTGCCTGGAGCAGGTCCTGTGTTCAGAGGTGGGGATTACAGGGACTATAGAAGTACTTAATTTAGCCTATGAGAAAGAGGTCACAGTGCACTATTCTTTCACCAACTGGAGAATAAGCTCAGATACAACAGCATACTGGGTATCAAGTGGGAACCGCAAAGAAGCCGATGTTCCAGAAACAGATATCTTCAGATTTCGACTGCCTGTGCCACCCTTCATTATGCAGCCAGGAGCCATTTTGGAATTCGCCATCTGCTTTTGTGTGAAAGGATCTAATCACTGGGACAACAACAAGGGGAAGAATTACAAACTGTCGTGCCACAGCTACAAGGTGACTGTGCCAAGGGAGTGTGAGGATAGCATGCTGCATTTTACCTGAGTGGCCACATGGGGGAGCTATAAAACCTGCACACAAACATGGATGGCAACAAGCAAAAAGTTGCAGAGTAACTATTACCAATGTTACACTTACCTTGTTATAAACAAGCTTGGGAATGCTAATGCTAATACTAATGATAATAAAAAAAATAATAATAATAATAATAATTAAATTACCCTGACCTGCTACAAAATGTGCTTTTACCTTGCTTGTTAGATTCTTCTGTTACACTTTTGCACTTTTGCGTAAGTATGAGGAATTACAGTTTAGTAAAGGCTCTAAATACCTCCTGCACTTATGATTAGAAGATACTCCATTCAGGAAGAATTCAAATTCAACACTTGAAAACTTGAAATATTTTAGAAATATTAGAATAGCCAAAGATTTAGGACACATTGATGAAGCCCTAGACTTTTGTTCAAAGGGGTAAATGAAGAGTTTCAGAGAGTCATGAAGGGACAGGCTGAAATCTGAAATCCTATCGCTTCTTTCAACCTCATACTCCCAGAAGATTTGAAGTCTCCAGCCTGAGCCAAGATAACCCTGACGTCATCACTTCAGAACAAATAACTCAACTTCATGTGTAAAATTGGTGGAGTGCTCCTTTAAAAAAAATTCCAGTCTGTTTGACTTCATGGAGAGATTCCTGTGTTCCTGCTGGGCTTGTGTTTAAATTCAGTCCCTGCCACCTCTGTACAGACTTACCAAAGAATTTGCTCACTTTGCACTTCAACAGTCTGTTGACCCAATTCAGTGAGTGATAACCTGAGTGAGACAACTCATATCTACTGTTATACCTCAACAGAGAATTTGCACAAGTTGACACATTGATATATTGGTTACACACAAGGGAGAGGATTAAACTATCTGTCAGCAGCCTGAGAAGCCTGTTTGTTGTTAGTGTTTACTTTCCGCCATGACCAACAGGGCTTGACCCCATTCTTCCAGGGGCTTGTTTTGTTATTGGAGCAGGATTACAGGGAGCACAGTGAGCTCATCTGTTGCACTGTGACTCTCTTGGATCCTTTTAGTCAGTACTGACCTTTCACCAAAAAGTTTCCACTGATACGAGAGCCCAAATTCCACAGATCTGCCTGGCAGAGTGCGACGTGTGGCTCATAAGAGGCATTCTTCCATCTGCATTAGTCACTGCAGCTGTATGGCATGCTTTAAACCTGATAGCAGCTATCTTAACGCCCCCACCACCGCCACCACCCCCACCCACTAAAAATGACAGAGCAAGCCTTTTTATAAATCACCCATAAATCAGAGAAAACTAAAATGAGCAAGGATTGTTGGTTAAAGGCACAGTCAGTATTTCATAAAGTTTTTATTTATTTATATTTTTTATTAAGAATTCAGGCCTATAGTTTACATACATGTGCAGATTTTAATTTTGAAGTTAAACGCCTTTAAACATGAATGTAAATACAATTTACATTTGTGGGTTTTAAAAAAACAACCACTGGAGAATTTTGTCATGATTTGAATCCCCCAATTTGTGAAAATGTGCATGTGACTGACACGTTATTCTTGAGATAGCATTATTGATGTGTTATTTTGAAGCAACCAGCTGTTACATTAAGGAGGCACTAGAGGGCACCATTGCACTACTACAAGACCCTACATTAGGGGTCAGCAAATACTGTCGGTTCAACTATGGGCCAGTGTTTGTCAGCAGTTTATTGGGAGGCTGCAATATGGAACACACCCCGATATGTTTTTAAAATATTTTGTTTATTTCTTTGAATTCATTCAAGGTTAAAATTGATTTATAAAATAACTTTAAGTTTGTATCATAATTTCAAGTAGTCTTAGCTAACAGAGTTACTCAGCTTATGTTAATACTCGTTTGGCTAAAAAAGCCTCTTAAACATGAACATACTGTACAACATACTAAAAATATCTTATCTATACACAATAAACAGTGTTCTGCTTCATTTATGGCTGAAACAAAGTGCTGTTATTGACACAAATGTGTTCTGGTCAGACAGGTCAAATCATGTTATGTACCTGTGTTATTCATCTCCTAACTTTATAAGATGTTACAAGGTCCTGTTTACTGGGATTTATATTAGTCTTGTGTTTGCATTGTAAGTTTATGAAGAATCGTGTACAACATATAATGGAATCTATAAAAGGGAAAATGTTTTTGTTACAGGGCCAGATTTGGCCCATCGGGCGCTATTTAACTTCCATACACGTACATTTGAATTACATTAAGGCCATTTTGGTTTGACGTTTTTAGTTTCTAAATATAAGTGTCCCGCTGTTTGACGTCCAAGCAATGTTTTATTTGAACATTTTCTCCTCATTTCCCTCCTCTTTATTCACTACTAATGCGTATGACTCATACACTGATGGCACTCCAAAAGTGACAGCATCATCTGTAAAATAAAACACTACTGTGTGTGCGGTTTAATGCCTGAGTTATGAGCTCGTTTGTCCTCATCACATCATCCCATCACTGCTTCCTAAGACCATTCTGCACAAACTTAATGTGCCTTTACAAACTTTTGTAATCAATCAATTTGTAAGAAATAAGATAGTTGTTTTTCCTAAAGAAATATGTTGTGGGTTCTGAGATATTATGATTCAGTTGCAACAGAACCACAAACAGACATCTCCCCTTTAGTGCTGCCTGGGTTTCATTTCTCTTCCATGGTGCTTTTTTTTGCATGGACGTTCTCCACTGTCAGGCTGGTGTTTTGTTGGGGCACACATCTTTGCACCGTGCCTTTAATTGGGGCTATCATCTTGCGCTTGTTGCTGGTAGTTATATAAGAAGTCACCATATTAAGCTCAGACAATGATGCTCATTAGTGACGTTTGCTCAGGGGACCGGCTGGGATTGAAAAGTAAAAATTGAGGCATCATTACGGGTTCCAGCTATTATGAGTTACATCATTAAAACACCATTATGGCCTGTGTGTATTGGAATAAAAGAACTATGTCACTTGTTGTGCATTGTTGGTCTCCAGCGTATATTACTGATTTCTTCATATACATAATTATTTGGAGAGGCGACAATTTGTGAACATAAAAGCTAATGCGTGGTTCAAAAAAGAAGCCTCTGGGCGCTCGGTGTTGTAACGCTGACGTTGTGTTCTCCTCTTATGCAACGCAGCTAAGTGACTGACAATATGTTTCTCAGGAATGTATGGGGGAAAGAGGGAGATGGTCCAAAATATGATGCGATTTATAATCCGAAGCCTATTTTTAAACCAGTGGGTCGTCAGCGTGCGCGCTCACACTTGGCCTACACCCATGTGAGGAATACCCGGAAGTCAGGATATCCCACTCACACCTATGAGAGCATCCCTTCCTCCTACGCAACTCCACAGGTTCCCAAGCCTGTTTTGGACAGGACTGGCCACTATCAACCACAACAGGGGCTTGTTTCATTACTCCAGGCAGCGAGCGGTCCTGGTGTACAGTAAAATTTAAACTGGAGCTGCCATCTGTTCCTCCACCGGGTGCCAGGATGGAGGCCAGGATGGAGGCTTTGACTCACATAGCGTGCATGTTGATGTCAGAAACGGGAGGTAAAAACTGCACCGCCAATCTGAACGTGCCTGAGAGAGGTGTTACCGTACATGGGTTGCTAAAAAATGTAATATCAGGTAAGAGGCTTTTCGGTGACCTCGCGTTCATCTACATCATCTATCATTTGAATGTTTTTGATGCGGGGGAATATTAAGGAGCTCAGGGAGAAGTGTGAAGCCAAATCTCAGTAAGCCAGACACAATGGTTGTTACCCTGCCAGTGTGACACAACACCAACAGTTATTAAATCAACAACTCGCTCCAAATTGGACGAATTCGGCGAGGTGAGCTTGTTTTCATAAGAGAGTTTAACCTAACTAACCTGCTTAATGCCCTACAAATGATGCCTGCTCTCATTTAACAGAGAATAGTAAATAGCATTATGTAACCTAACAGGTCACTGATAGCAGTTTGGAAGCTAATTGCTGCTTGATCTACAACTACAATTTCATTATCTGATTACTAAAACACACAAATGATTTTTTTTTTATGTAATCTGAAGGGATTACAACCTATTTGCGATGTACAGTCGCATATAACGTCCATGATATTCATATATGATTTAGAAAAACACACACCAGAATCACACGGCACACAAAGACAAACAAAAGTTTCTTACAAATTGAAAACCTGTATTGTGCAGACAATAAATAGTGCTTACAAAGGGATTTATGTCTCGTACACGGACAAGGTTCCTTTTCAAGAACATTTACACTGTCGATATGAAACGCATCATCAACTGAATCGGTGAGACTCAGACACAGCACGGGGTTGTGACTACTGATACTGGAGTGGGATTGGTTGACTCGGTCACATGCACGTTTTTCTCCCCTCTGTGGCCTTTCCGAACAAAGAAAAAAGGACTTCTTTCAAAAGAGTCTGTTTACAAAAAAAACCAAAAACCTAAAACAATAAAAAGTCTTTGCTTGTCTATGGCGAATATATGACCTTGATTCTTCCCGCTCCTCTGACAAGGTGAAGTGAGGGTTTAAAGGAGATGTTTCCTCTGAGCAGAAGTGGAGCTTGCTGCATGCGTCCTCCCCTCCGTCTACTCGCAGCTCCATCTCTGGAGACATAGCCTCCAAGGTTGGCTGGACCCAAATATCAGGACACCCACTGACTGTGGACCAGGGCGCTGGAAGACTCCGTGCAAGGTCTTCACTGACAAAACCAAATATCAGCAACTCTTCACAGAAGAAACCTTGCTAAGGCCGGTGGAACCTGCGGAAAGAGGGGGGAAAAAGGAGGGGAAAAAAAGTGTGAGCGTGGGCTAAAATATTCATATTCATCAATCAAAGACTCTATTATTAGCCCAGTGCTCTTACAAGCAGCCAATGGTCTCTCCACAAAAATGGGGTCCTGCGTAAGCACAACCGTAGCTAATTTGGGGTTTTTTTTTTAAGCTTCTACCTTGACACAAGCGGGGGGGAAAAGCTAAATATGTGCAGACATTCATTATAATGGAGAGGTGGTGCAAAGGGTGCAACTTTCTCCTCTCAAGAGGGTTGAACGAAGCTAAATCTGGCCTTACGCTGCAGGGTGTGCACCCGCTGATGTGAAACCGTGGGATAATGCACACTTAAAGTCTTTGCACAATGTCACACTGACTCTCTTTAGACACATCATCCCCCCGATGAGCAAAGCCCACACACACAAAAAAAAGAGCAAACATAATAACCAGGACTCACGCTGACCTTGTCAGATGCTTGCTCGAAGAATGAACTTCCATCTCGTTACTTTTAAACTCGTTCAGCTCCTTCCGTATCGCCGCCTGCGGAGACAAAAAAAGGGACATGAAAACGTGTTCCCAGGTCCCCCCCACCTTTTTTTTTTTATACATCGATGCGGTCGCTCAGGTGGTGCAGCACGAATCAGGATGTTACGAAAATGGGGGGAAACATCTGTTGTTTGTGAGCGGATTATGAAAGCTCCACTTGGTTTTATGAGAAAGAAACATTAACCCATGGAAGAGGTTTTATTAGAAATGGTGAAGTTAGGGTTAGGGTAGAGATACTGAGTCAAATCCTTGCACTATTATATCTTAAAAATTTAGGCATCAGGCTCTCCTAAAAACACAAGAGAAGAGTTTTTATCTACCTTGTCAGCAGCTGACAGTCTGGTCCAGGGCTTGTCCGCTCTCCTGTCGTAGTCCTGAGCTTTGGCCACTTCCACATAGTCACTAAAACGGATGAGGATCTTTCTGTCCCGCAGCTCGTCCACCGTCGGCCGCTGGTTCAGCTGGAAGATAAACATAACTGTCAGCGTCCGGCTCTCAGTCAGCCTATCAATGCATTCAGTCCCCAAAAGATAACGACGATAGAGGCTGAATATGAAAAAACAACAGCGGGTTTAAGGTATTAAGGTTCTGTTTTGACTGGTTGACGGTCCACCGTGAGAGCTTGAGTGCCGTCCAAATAAGGGATTAAATTGATGAAATTTTAGGGAAATTGCAGCTACCTACCTTTCTGTTGAGCCTCTGTTTGATCTCCCTCCTCTCCTCCTGTTCAGTCTGGTCGTTTCTTTCTGTAGACACATAGACGAGTGTTATAACCACAAGCGAGCAGCGTACATTTCTACACAGATGGAAATGGGAGCGAGTTTAATCAGAAATCATGCTTTTTGGGAAACGCTCCCTCACTGTACTACATCACAGGACTGGAAAGTAGATGAAGTGTGTGATTAACAGAGCTGATACGTCTGCTCCTCCTCACAATCAATACTCCTAAGTGAGCAGAGTCTGAGTGAGACAGGACTGGTGGGCTGACTCTGGATCAGCGTACTGAGTTAGGGAGCGAGACAGCAGCAGATTAGAGCGCTAATAGGATTTATCTTTATTAGATGCAGCGGAGAGATCACTAGATGTCACTTCATTCATTTTTAATCTCACTCTGCATTCCTCCAAAAAAACCGTTGAACTAGTTTGGTGGCTTAAAAAGAAGCTGGCGCCTCTCACCATCCGAGTGCTTTTCAATCTCTGGATGAGAGTGCAACGGGGACACGTGAATTTTTTTTAATTCGTTTTTTTTTTTACGTGGGATGTGAATGAAAGGTTGGGATATTGTGTTAAACGATGTGTCGAGGATCAGGGTTAAGTGTCCTCGTGGCAGAGGGGGGGGGGGTTGTGTTTTAGTGTGAACACATGTTCCTGTGTGTGGGGTGAACCGAGGGCCTGTGATGAAACAGACAGCTGCTCAGAGGATCACAGGTGGCCCGTCTCCACTGGGAGACACAGTTCAGGACAAATGTGGGACTTCATTCCTCGCATAGACGTTTCATAATTGTTCTGTTTCCAGGACGGGACAGCGAGGCTTCACAGTTCACAGTTTACATTGTTTAAAGTGCTACAATGTGAAACCTTCTCCCTGCAGAGGACTGTTCTGCTGAATTACACAGAGGCAGTGTCTGAACAATGGACTATAGTAGGAATACAGATATGAGTAAAGAGGGTTAGAAATTATACTAATAGGATTATAATCAATTTAGCATCTACTGTGGCTTAGTAAAGAAATATACAAATATATAAATAGATATATATATATATATAATATTTCAGTGATTGGGGAGATTTTTGGGAGATCAGATATTTTGTCTTAACATGTCTATAGCATCAACTAATGATTTTTTTTATTATTGATTCATCCTCCAGATATTGTCTCAATTCATTTGGTCTATAAATTATAAGAAAAATGTCCCTCACGGTTTTCCCAAGTCAAAGATGACTTTTTCAAATGACTGTTTTAGCCTGATAAACACTCCTTAACCCAAATATATTCAATTTGCTATGATATAATAACTTATAAATATGAAAATTATCACATTTGAAAGGGAATGAGAGAATGTATGTTGAAGTATTTTACTTGTAAAATGACTATTTGACACCCTGAGTAACTGATTATTAAAATGATTCAAATAGCTGCAATTTTCATCCATTAATTGATGAATAGGCTAATATTTTAAGCACAAAAAAACTTAAGTTAAATTATACTTTTTAAAGGCTTAATATTAATTAAAATGTTATGAATATTTTGAAACAGCTACTTAGTCCTCATCACAATAGTCTAAAGTCACCACAGAGATATTAAAGATACTTTAAACAGAAACTACAAAGTCAGTAGAAGCTCAGCAAACACCTGACAGGAATATATTATGAATTATGAAGAAATACAGTTTTGTAAATGAAAACGACAGTATAAGAGATGAAACCCCTCACAGAGCAGCCTGCACTGTGTCAGTTAGGCAGCACAGACAGCTGATAGTGTTGTTGTTTCCTCACACATAAACATGATGGTTACAGTACTCACGCTTCAGGATGTTCCTGCTTTCCAGCTCCTCTACTGCTGGCCTCTGGCTCAGTCTCCTGCGGAAAAACACCAAAATTACGTTCTGGACCATTTTTGATCCTTCTGCTGCTGCTGCTGCTGTTGCTGGGGGTTCCTGTCTTCAAACCCCCCCCTCCTTTTCTCCTCTTCCTCGGACCACAAAGTCTTTTCAGTCCAACGCCTCCTCCTACTACTAGCAGCACTTTGGATGCTTGAGCCGGTGCGCAGAGCTCCAAGATCCGCACATCCAAAACGCAAACACCGCGTCCCACCTCGAGTCCAAACAGCGGCTTGTTTTAGAACAATTAAGGCTCCACATCGGGAAGAAAGTCACGATGCGCGTTTTCTATCGCGCCACAAAGCCAGTTCAATGAAAGAGAAGAGGAATGAGGAGATTTCCCTCCCGAATATAACGCACACGGCTCGGATGAAATGCTCCGCTGATACCGGGATGGAAAGTTTAGCGTTGGTTGGAGTCCCGGCGGGGCAGTGTGGAGGATGCTGAGGTCTGAGCTGAGAGTGAGTGGTGCAGCATAGCCCGCCTTCTCCTTTTTACCACATGCACTATACTAATGTGAAGGGGAGGGACTGAGGAGGAGATTCCCCATGCGCGCACACACAGACACAAGCGTGAGCGCAGTGGGCTGGCTTCTGGGTCTTTATAGCACAACACATATTCATGATGTTGTGGTAAACTGGAGAGGTTTGTGAGAAAATATCATATCTGCATCACTGAGCAACAGATGTACAGCATCAGATAATAGCAGAGCATCAGCAGGATGGAAATGGCCTAAATATTTAATGGCTCTGTGCAGAAACTAGATTATGTTCATCTTGCAGTCCATTCAGTCTATAAATGTCAGGAAAGACTGAGAAAAATAATAGTTTCCTAGAAGTCTTCAAATAGCTTATTTTGTCTGGTCAACATTCCAAAAAAACAACAACCCCAAACTCAATATTTTAATAATCCATTAACCCTTACCCTTAATGTTAAATTTGACCCATTTTTACATTTGAGAAATGTAAAAAAAAAACCTATACACATTTCTATTAGCTGGACTTTTCCTAATGTGACCCACAGTGTATAAAAATATGAATGAAATGCATTATTTGAACATTTTTGTGCAACTAATACAAATTGTTGTATATGCAAATGTACTAAATTCAAAAATCACCATTCAAACGTCTTCATATTCTATCAAATGTTCTCCTGGACTATAAAACAGTGACTGTTAATGTCTTTTTTCCCCCCATAAATAAATAGAATACACTATGTTCACTCTCTTACAGCTTCATTAAGGATTAATCAAACATCTATTAATGACTGATGGGGGAATTTATGAATGTGAGGTGGTGTAGAGAGAATGTGTTGGTTGCAGCTTCTTTCATAGTAAGCTGAATATCGTTGGGTTCTGGGTTGTTATTTGGACAAAACAAGACATCTGAAGGCATCATTCTTGGGCTCTGATAGGGGCATTTTTCACTATTTGCTGACATTTTTATAGACGGTTAATTCATTACTCAGCAGATTAACTGATGATGAAAATAATGGTTGGTTGCATCTCTAATATTTATTTCACCATATGGAGAAAGACAAAAAAAATGCTGATAATACATAAGAGAATGATACAAATCTCCAACTAGTCAACTAACTGTGACTTCTTATATAACATGATGACACAGATGAAAACGAACAGAGGACACTGTTGCTGATGCTCACTCCTCTAAACTCTAGCATTAATGTGCTAACTGTGTTGGTTTGCCACTCCTCAGCATTCCTCATCACCTGAATTTTTGGATTCCACGCATGACTTTCCAAGATAAATCTCCGCTCCTCCCCCGTCCAGACTCACTGCCACTAAATTTGCCACACAGCTGTCAAGACAGCACCAGATTCCAAAAAGTAAGCCTTCTGTTGCATTAAAGGACATATCCTGCTTAATCTTTATCTACATATATATTTTTACAGCTCCCGGATGTGACCTGGTTTAGCTGTACTAATGTGATGCAAAGTATTGCTGAACACTGCACACGTGCACAGAAAACCCCTCCCTGAATAAATGAGGTTAAACAAAGAAAATCTGTCACGACTCACTTGAGGAAAAAAATTTAAGAGCTCGTAAAATCCACTTCTATAATGTACCAGAAAATGATCAGAACCGTGAGGAGCTGAGAGCATGATTCACACCCACAGCGGGGTCAATATACAGCGGACTAGGGCAGAAAATTAGATCAAATGTTGTTCTGACCAGCTCAGTAGTTTAAAGTGCTGACCGAGAAAGGGACATTACATTAACTGGGAACACCGTGTCTCTTTCGGAGCAGGACGACCCCCCAACCTATGCAATTACTGAGGTGGACAGACCATTTTAAAGTCACCCAGCACGACAAGCTGGCATCATCTTTAAATGGTCAAAATGATTGCTAAAGTACTTACTGTCCCCTGCAAGAGCTGTTATAGGTTTTAGATTAAGCATCATCTTTTAAAGCAGAAAAATAGAGAATGTCATGACTAGTTCCATGTTTTATTGGAACTCTTTTAATAAGGACTACCATTTTTACAGTGTATGCTACTGTCCTATCATCAGACACGACTTTAAAGGTACCCTGTGGAGATTTCTGGTAAACAAACAAAGGTTATGTTTACATTCAATATTTCTCAACAAAAAATATTGTAAGTATCCTTGATGTCTAAAAAAACATGTTGAGGGCATCTACCTCCTTATAAAACATTTACAAGGCCGATTTTTTAATATTAAAGGTGCAGTGTGTAGAAAGTAGTGGCATCGAGCAGAGCGGACTTTGGAAAATAATATTAATAAGTATGTTTCATAAATCTTGAAGTGTAGTACTAACCATGCTAGTAATACTGGACTGGCTTTCAGTGACATCATTTTGCTGACATATGTACATAATAATCTCATTTCTATTTGACTTCAAATCAGTTAAACTCAGAGTATGACAGAGAGGAAAACCTTTTATAAGCCACAACAGTTTGTTCACAGCCATGAGAATAATAACAGGATGCATGGCACCTTGAGTACATATCTAAAATAAGCCTGCTGTCCTGTGGTGGCTTCAGCTGTGACTGGGACCACTGAGGGCTTACAAAACACAACCACAGACCACATGGCAATATTGAAAGATGAGGGGACTGGATGTGCTGCAGTAAATGGAGCAGAACCATAATAGGATGTGTGGTCTGCAGCAGAAAACATTGGGGTCAATAGTGTTTGCCTCACTTCACAATTAATTATATCTGTACAGCTGGACACTTTAACTCAAAAAGATGTATCACATGTACTTCATATTAGGGAGACTTGCTGTGGATTTAAGGCAGAAATTTAAAAACGCTGCCACAGAAGCAACAGTGAGTCAGATTGTTTCTATTTTGCCAAACAATCCTAATGGGCCTTTAGTCACAGCCTCCTGCAGCGATCTGCGCTTCACAAGTACTCACCCACTGTGCTTGATCAGAGTTTAAAGTTCCTCGTTTGTTGCGGAGCTCACCAGCATGTCAAAGAAATGAGCTGCCTGCAATAGCAAGGGCTGATGGGAATGTCAGCCCATGAAAAGTGGAGGAGAACGGGATGAGTCAGGCGCCATGGGCTGGGCGGTGGCCTGCTACTGCCCACTGAGGTGTATCCTAATCCCTCGCTCCTTCCCTTCAGTGACAGAGCCCGAGGAAAGGAGCGCCACGGTCAGATGTGGAGTCTGAGTGAGCCCAGGATGGCCTGAGGGATAAGTGGGGGCACAGGGGGGCAGTTGCGGGGTAGTTGCCAGGAATAATTAAGGGAAAACCTCTTTAACCGTAGCCTCCTTAACGTTTATGTAACTTTGATGTCAGCACTTGGTTGTCTCGAAGTGTTGACCTGGATGTCTTCCACTATTATTAGGTCACGGATATGATAAATAAGACTGTGAATTTGAAGAAAACAGTGCTTAGTCAGACATTTCCGGCATCACCTGACACTCCAATCACGCACTGATAAACCTCAAGAGTTACAGAAATGTTCGGAAAACTACAGAACACTACCTTTTAAAACTCCCTCCCTTCAAAGGGTCACCTAGCTATTGATGACAGATGAATGGGACACATTCAAAGACTCAGACATGAAACCAATGATTAATTCTTTTTCGAGCTATTTGTTTGTCTCTAAGACTTTGCCCTTTAGCATGGGTCCACAGATCAAGCAGGGGCTCTCTAAGAGCCCGCTGGGAGCACAGTGTGGAGGAGGCAACTTCAAATAGCATCGTCCCGCTTCTAATGCTATAGGTTACTACACATAAACTTTCATATGGAGGAGAAACTTTACCTCGCTCTGTAAGCAAAGGTACATACCCATTTTGTGCCTACCAATCGTCAAAACATCTGAGTCCGCGTATCTTGTCAAAGTGCTGCAGATGTGATGTAATAATGGAGTAAATATTGATGACCTCAAACAATGGACATCCATTAGTCAACACAGAGGATCTAACCTATTTAAAAATCAATTTGGGATACTGTTTGCATAATGAACTCTGTTACAGTCAACTGGGAGGCCAGAATCAATGCTGGAGATGGACATTGGCCAGACTGGGAGGATAAATACCTGCCCTCCTCCAGCCTCTACTGTATCTGTTTATTTATAGCCTGAGAAATGTGGCAGTGGGTGACAAGCAACAAAATTAGCCACATATGTCACGGGTCATGTCCCTGATCACTGGTGATCTAACCCTAATTTGGTAAGAGGGGAAGGTTCAGTTAAGAAGAGAAAAACAACAGTGTTCACTTAGTGGGCGCAGAGGCTTTGTGACTTTTGACATTTCAATTAGAGGGTACTCGCAGTGAGATGCCTAGCAAAAAAAAAAACATTGTATAATGTTAATTACTACATGTGGGACAATGATGGTCTATTGTGGTGACAACATGTAATTTGCGGTTTTCGCCCCACGCCATATATGTGCAGGCTGTGTCATCCGGTGCTTACGTCTCTCCAACTGCTTTACAATATCTGCCAGCTCCAGTCCTGTAATTGGATTGATGCCCGGCTGTGATGCTGCTCGCTGTAAAGGCACAAATAGAAAGCGAGAGAGGCACTTCCTGAGAGAAACGTCTCAGGGGGAAAAAAAAACTACACACTGTCTTTATTATTTTAAGCCTCAGCTGACTGTAGACCCGTTCTCACTTTGAGCAATGAAGTGGGTCAGAGAGTCGCCAACGTGCATACACTGATCAAGATTCAACACTGCTGTTTGATTGGGAAATTAGAAAAAGGAAGGGGCTTGATGTTTGTAACCAACAACTGCAACCAAGGGTGATAATCAGATATCTTGTACTGTTGGTAGCAAATATTCTTTCCACCCATATACCAAAAATGATTTAAGTTGACCAAAATCTCTAGACCCGTTTGTAATTCTAAGTCCGAGATGAATGATTCAAGATACACTAAACCACTTTTAACAGGCTGCAGATTCTTTAAATTTTGATGTTCAGTCATTCTCAGGTCAGTTGTACATCTGCCAAACTGTGCCACCAATAAGAAAAGTAAAGGGCCTGGTATTCTTATTCAGGTGTGCCTGTCGGATAGTCAAATATCTTTGGAAATCACACCCACTAATGCTTTCTAATGGTAGATTCGGATGATTATGCAGGGCCATTTCCATGACTTTCCTACACCAACAAACCGACAACACCCACTTAACGCAGGGATTGGTCAGCTGTGCAGAGGTGACAATTTGTGAATGAATGAGTACAACACTATGACTGCCATCCAGGAGAGATAAATAATGTTGCGTTTCCCCCGTCACCCTCCTCTCTCTATGGCATTCGGAATGACTATAAACACATTTGATTTCCGATGTGGTCGGAGCGCCCGTCATGAGAGAAAGTTATGACCAACCATTTATTGAGCAGCAGCAGCTCAGACTTGCAGAAGTTAATGTTGCCACCTAGCTGCTATTTCAACAGTTGCGCCACCTTCAGGCAATGAGCGTTACAGCTGCAGATTTTCTTTTATTGCTGCTGTTTTATTTTGTCTGTTTGAGATTTTACATGATCTACATACATAACACTTGCTAGCTTAAACAAAATAAAGTGCAAAAATGAAAGAATAATCCAAACATTAATAAAATAAAAACTAATTACTGACAAATATTTAATAAAATATTTAAAAAGAAGTATTTTAATGGCTATAAAAATGTTTTATTATACGGATCAATTCATATTTTATTTTGTCAATATTTTTGACCGATGCTTAAAGTAAAGATTTTTATGGTGTTTTTTAAGGTGCAATAATCATAAAAAAATTATAAAAATTTAAAAAACAGTTTAAATATTCAGCAACAAAGAAAAAACTTTGCTTATGCTATAACAAGATAAAATAATTTGTTAAAACAGAATAATTTGGTGCATTGTAATGATAAAAATGGCATTATAACATGAAAATTATATTGTTATAGTATGAAACTGCCTAAAAAAAAGCCATTTTCTTTCTCAGCAAATGTATTTTATCGTGTTGGCAGTAATGTACTTCCGTAACTTTGAACAGCTTACTTCTTTAGAAAATAACTAGGGCAACACTTAATGAAACTCTCTGCACTCTGCAACAGCAAATGCACTTCAGTTAATAAACCATTGCATTTTGTAGGTCAAACACACACTTACACACACAAACATGAACAGTTATATAAAAGGGGAAAAAAACAAAGTAGTAACTCTGTCACACTGTCTGCAGGTGGGGAAAAGGTCAAAATGGCAGCAGTTATTACTTTCCTTTAGATGTTTAAGTAACCTTTCCTGCCTATAGGTGGTTCTAAGCTGCTTTCTGCATCAATTACACTGTGCATCCCTTGTAATAAATACAGTTTTGTGCCCCAAGTAAGCTTTGAAATGTCTTTGTAGTAACCGACATGACTGTGCTCTTCACTGCTGTGAAAGCTGAGCATTCAGACATTTCTGGATTTTGTGAATGTGATCTCTTGCCTAGCTGAGTTTTCTTGCCTGCAGGAGAGAGGGAGAGAGAGAAAGAGAAAGAAGGGAGGGAAGCCCGAGAAGAGCATGCATTAATATTTCATCTCAGTTGAAAAGGATTATGAAACTGAAAATATTCTTTGCAGCTCCGCATGGAAGAGCAGCCAGCTGCCATCTGACAGGCTTGGTTGCCTGGAAACTGCTATTGTGTTGAATGTAGTTATATCATTTTAAAATGAGAGTGACGGAAAAAGAGATTAAAGATCGTGCCTTAAGGAGGCACTTCTTTTGAAGTCAGTGAAATGATCGATACACCCTAATCCTCCTCTTTGCTTTGACAATTGTATTTGTTTTAGGATTTTGTGGAGCACTCATTGGCCAAAAAATTGGAAATGTGTCGCATATTTTTCACTAACTTTTCTACTTGCTCAGGGACTCCTGTTCCCCCATTGGATGCTAATATTGCTGTCTTGCATTCAGCTGCTGTATGGTCAGTGCAATAGTAGGTTATTTATAGCGGCCCTGGACAGCAGCTGCCGTTAGCTGCTCTGTCCTGATTCAAACTTGAGGTGTCAGCAGAAATTGGTCTATGTGCCACAAATATCTAATTATTGCTTCCCTCGTGGCTCCACAGACTGAGACAAATACTGAGTGGGCTCCTGTCATCATCACCGTCAGTGCTGCGTGTCTTCCTTCCTCTGCCTCTCTCTTCCTTTACCGCCGCTCCTGTCACTTTCTGCCATAATAACCCGAAATGAATGCTGACACGCTGACTGGAGGTTCTGTTACTCAGACACTGCAGGGAGAAACCTGGTAGCAGGAATAATCTTGAGGAGTTATACTTAATGAGCATGGCCTAAGAGGTTTCTTGCTGTGCAAAATGAGCTAAAAGCTAAATATGAACTGCAAGGAAAGTGTAGTGAAAAATTTGAGTAAAAACTTGTGAAAATGCATCAATAATATGTCTAATTCGTGAATTCATTGAAACATGATTTTCATCGTCTTGTTACATCATTACATTACAGTACTTAACTTACTTCATTCTATATGTCTAGACTAAACTCAGAAGGTCAGACAAGCATATCTGGTTAAACCTCTTTACCACCAATGGTGCTGAGTGCACTTAATTATGTGAAACTGTGGCTTTTGTTCTTCAACCTTTGGTCTCACATGTAGAATATATGTGTGTACAACCCTCAGACATACAAGCAGACAGGCATTCTTGTTTATCTTGAATGCTGTGTTTGTGTATGTAGCTGTAATCCAGCTGTAATGATGGAAACATTCCGAAACCAGCCAACTTAGCTCTGTTGTTCTTAAAATGGCAAACGCATTACAAGCTTTCTCATTTTACATCTAAACAGTACACTAAAGTATGTTTCTGAAAACATTTGAGGTGTACAATAGTCAATGCAATAACAGAATCTAGATTCATACTTGATCACCACTGCTTAGTTTGATAGTTTGATCTTAGTTTCACTGGACGGACCTATTTTGATTCGTGATTATGCAAATTCAGATAAAGCAGTTGGTCCGTCAACCACTTGTTTATGATCTAAATGGTCAAAATAACAAAACTTGAGGTGAACAAAAAAATGCTCCCTAGAATTTAAAAGGCATGGCGTTTACCGCTAGTTCCGCAGGTTGTTTGCGTTGTCCACTCGCATATTTCGTATCAGATCTCGAACATGCACGGATGTATTTGAGAAGTTTATTGTGAAGAAAGAATGAAAAAAGAAGTGAAACGCCATTACTATTATTTGTTTACGTAGCCTCTTGAGCGGCTGGAAGCCTCCAAGAGCTGGCCAATCAGAACAGAGCGACACCTTAAAGAGACAGGAGCTAAAACGGCCTGTTTCAGACAGAGGCTGAACTCAGTGTCTACAAAAACTTTGAGTATAAGAAAAATAAGGAGTTTTTTTAACTGTAAATCATATTAAGATATTCTAGTAGAAACCCAGAATATAAACATAGATCTGAAAATGTGTAGAATATGTTTCCTTTAAGACACAATTGAAGCTATGAGCAGAGAGAGAGAGAGAGAGAGCAGTGGCGAGTTAAATAGTAATGAAAGTGTTCTCTGCATTAAACACTGCATTGAAAGTATTTTGCTGCTGCAGCCTTAATTAATGACCATCATGAGTGTGAGAGGATCTCACCCCTTTCCTCACAATGCATCCTCTAATGAACCTGTGCATCAACCTGATCTTTTTGTTAGATAGCAAATTTTGCTTCCTATTGTATATTGGCTGACATTGCAAAAAAAATGTGCATAACATTTATGTGGCTAGTCTGGATAATAGTTGAAAATATAGTGAGAGAATGCCAGTAAGATTATTGTTATGGTTGCATTGACATTAGAAGAATTTCCCTAATGGCTTTGAATGGGCTCATTTAGTGTTTGTGGTTTATTAAACTGGATTTACTTCCTTTGTGTACATCTAATGTCTCTTTTTTATTATACCTTGATGTTAATCTGTTTGCTTTCAATTCATACTTGTGTTTAATGGTACGTAAAAGTGACTCAGCCACTTACTTAGACATGAGACTAACATGTCAAATTGCAGTAACATTTACAGAATGGGTGGATGTCTGAAAGGGGCTGTAATCAGTGTTTCAGCTACCAGCTAAAGTCTGTATAAGCTTCATAATATTTGGTACATTTAGTCATATTTCTTCTCTTTTAAGATCATTTCTGCCTGCAGTGCAGCTCTGCTGCCGAGAAATATCAATGTATAACTAAACCCTCTTTTATTTCAATGCTGGTAGCTCTAACTCTTCTCATCCCTCACTCCCTGTGCAGCCTCCCCCTGCATGGTCACCCATACAGGACCATCACATGGCAGCATAGAAGGTGACAAACAATAGCTTCAAAAAACCCTGCCCTTCTTAAAGTAGCTGGCACTGGGAGTTAAGTGCATTGATGCTTCAGGGATTTCTACTAAGTCATCAGACGCATGATCGCTACCCCTCTCACAGCTTCACAGGAGGACGATCAGGCGGACTGCAGCAAAAATTCTCAGCAGTGTTACAAAGGAAGGTTTTCACAGTGTCGTATATATATATATAATGATGTCCTCAGCTGAGACCACGAGCAGAGGATGCCTGCATAAAAAGCTTCATAAAACAGAACAGAGGACACGGATGAAGATGTAGATCATTGCAGTAAACTGTGTCCAGCTTTCTAGAAGAGCCCCGCAGGCGAGTGGGGACAGTTCAATCAGAGGGGAACGATGCGGGGAGAAGAGTGGAAATGGAATCTCTCCATCAACCAGGAGCAGGGAGTAGGGAAAGCTGAGCTGTGACGTAGATAGGACATTGATTATGGCTGCTGCGGCAGTATTTCGCCAGAGAGAGAGCTATATTTAGAAGCAGAGGGTTCCCTTCTGCTATCCCTGGCCAGCCCACTGCTCTGCATTCTGCTGCAGAGTGCCTCGCTTAAGTAATATAAATCGATGCAACCTGCCATGTTCTGTTTGGTCTATATCAGCGTATGTGTTGCAAATGAAGAGAGCAATGCACTGTGAGATTTTTGTGAGGGTTAGATATACCAGTAAAGACTTAATTTTTAATGCTTGTTAAGCATTTGTTCTTTTTTTTTATCTGCATCCTATCACCATCAATTTGCATTTTTTGAAAGAAATATGTACATAATAAACAAATCTACGAGAGTATACTATCTAAAATGATCATTAACTTTGCAGTTTGACTTATTGAAGGTAATCTCTGATTCTACTTACAATATAAGGTCCATCTTTCTTTTTGTACCTTTGTGCTAAATGAGAGGAGAGAACACAGCGTCTGTAATTCAAAGAAATCAAAGGAAGGTCACCGCAGTGCAGTAAATTCAGAAATGTTCCCATAGTGAGGCTCTTTAAAAGCTCTCCTGAAAATTGTAATGATAATGTTTCCCTCCAACAACCACATGCTGGGAAGGAAGAGAATAGTGAGGTTCATCTCAGGTCAGATTGCATTACTACCATATATGGTCACCACTTAAAAAAAAAACTTTATCCTGCACCATACCATCTAATAAAAAAACATGAAATCAATGCATCAACTGTGTTCACATCCACATCTATGTGACACTCAGCTGTACTATTTAAATGGAGCTCATTTCAAAGTTGCCCCATTTCTTTTGCTTTTAAAATGATGGGTACACAATATTTTCAAGTCTTTCTTACTACAACAGTCAGGAGCCCAAATGAACATTAAACCTGTTTTTCTTGCTACAATCATCCCTCCTGGTGATACTGACCATCACCTTCATAATCCACTTACAATGGAAGTGATGGCAGACAAAATCAACAGTCCTCCTTCTGTGCAAAAAAAAATATTTAAAAGTTGATCTGAAGCTAATATGAAGCTTCAGTCGTCCAAATGAGTCAAATCAAGTCTTCTATGTTTCAGCATTACAGTCTTTTTAGTGGCAAAGTCTTTTTGTTACTATACTTCTAACACAGCTCAACAGGGAAACACAAAAAGGGAATTTGATGCTAAAAAGACTGTAAATGTGTCAGATATTCACTTGATATGACTAAATCTGACTGAAGTTAGTCTGAAGTCTCATAGAAGCTTCTACTTTTAAATGACTGTGTGGACACACTGTGGATTTTGGCCTCCATCACTTTCATTGAAAGCATATGTGAAAGAGATCTTTTAATAGTCAGTATGAACAGGAGGAATGATTACAGTGAGGAAAACCTCTTCCACTGGTTATATGGACACATGACTTCAAACATTGTGAACCTATCCTTTAAAGTTCCTGTAAACAAAATGTTCTAATGCTGGTGCCTTAAAGTGGAACTTTCACAAAGGACTCATGAATTTGATTTAACGAGATAAACTGAGAGGAAAGAAACACAAATTGCTAGCAAGAGCTTTTTCTATCAGTCATTTGAGGTATGCTATGAGTCTTTTTTTTCACTGTCATGTGAAACTAAAATGTATGTATACAATGACTCATGTTCAGCTGATGTTCACACTGCACAGTGTAACTCAGATGAATGCCTTGGCATCACGTTGCCCAGCATGCCGGCTGCTGCTCTGCACTGGAGTCAAGGTGAGAATTACAGATTGTTCTGTGCCTGATCAAGGCTGTTCTGTTCCTAATGCTGTACAAACAGTTGCACCGCCCAAGGCCCTCCACAGCACTCAAAACACTGCCATGAGTGCTTCAAACAGGACACAGCGTACAAGCCACCTCCACACAAACACTGCTCTATTCAACTGAGGCTCAACGCATTCAGTGTGACAGATTAATGATGATTCATTCAATGTGTACACAATCAGTGGTGCAGGATGGCTGTTTAGAGAGCGTTCATGGGAGAGGGCGTCTTTAGATTTTTTGTTGTTGCTGTGCGAGCTTGCCGGGAGGGGCTCTTCACGTCCTCTGGCAGAGCGTGTGGTCAGCAGGCAGGCAGGCAGGACGTAGAGATGCTGGCAGACGAGCACATGGTGCCATCAACCCTGGACAATAGCGTGCCTCAGCTGTCCACGCCTCTGACTCAGTTCATGTGGACAACCAGTCCCGCCGTCAGTCACAGGCAGAGCTCAGCGCTGCGGCACCAGGGTGCAAACACACAGCGTCTGGCACAGGACCCGGCTCCACACACACACGCACAGAGTTTTTAGTGTTTGCATGCTGCACACACCTGCTGCACAGAATCACAGGAACCTTCTAGTGTCTTATTCAAAGAAAACATCCTCAACTGCAGCTTTAAAGTGGATGGTTTTTGTTGCATTGCACTGCACTCCCCCCCCCCAACCTGTTTTCTGTCCCCACATGCACCTGTAAACCATCATTGGCAGTAATATCTCCGTGATCACTATTAAACATCGGAATAATCAATGATTTGCTGCATTAGTGCTGTTATCTAACCACACTTTGCAAAGTGCTTCACTGTAAACAATGAGGTGAAAGGAACATTAACATTGAAATAACAGCTAATGTGAATAAAAACAATGATAAATTGATGACAAATGTAATCAAACATATGGCTAATTATCAGAATTGCCAATCAGGGAAATGAGCTTTAAACCTGAACAAACAATATGTCATTAATAAGATCTTGTCTCGCATCTGAATCATGTATGAGGTCAGCAAATTCTTAACACATATAAATACTAGTTCATATGTGCAACATGGCATATGCAAGTTGTTTTGGTTACACATCTGGCCTCTAGTGTTTAGGACACAAAATGGTTTGGCCAATCATCTTTCTGCATGTTTAATGAGCGAATCAGTTGTTAGATGTGGCTCTTTGAAGGATAAAGTTGATGTCATTCTATGTTTAACTTATGCTGCAGAGCATAACTGGGACTGATTAGACGTCTCCCTTATGGTATTGTGTGACATATAAGAATATAACATCTAAAGCGCCTAAAACTTTTACACAGTACTGTATACAGTCGCTGGTTCACCTGTGCAATTTACTTCAATTCAATACATCAATTCTGCTGTAAATTCTACTTTTTTAGTTTTAGTTTAGCCACCACAGCTTAGTACGAGCTCAGTAATAAACATGAAATAGAATTATCACCAGTGTATATTGTTGAATTTTGTTAATGAGCTCAATATTGTCCTATAACTGCTGGGCAGTGTAGTTTTCAGTTACTCAAACAGGAGGAAAGAGTTTAGTTTTTGGGAACTACTTTCATTCGAGGATTAATACATGTTTAGTGTGCATTTACAGCGGCAGGATGGTGCATGTGTGACAGATAGAAAATGATGAAATGTAATAATGAATGAATATATCACCCAGTTCAACAATGAGGCT
Source organism: Scomber scombrus (assembly GCF_963691925.1). Taxonomy (NCBI): domain Eukaryota; kingdom Metazoa; phylum Chordata; class Actinopteri; order Scombriformes; family Scombridae; genus Scomber; species Scomber scombrus. Next base: position 6,229,411 of record NC_084972.1, read on the forward strand.
GATTGATGCATTTTTAAATAGTTCTTTTTTATAACAATGAAGACATAGAGGAATAAGATGTATTAAGCTTTGGATAAACAGACAACACTTGGTTTTGGTTATTTTATGGGATATTTGACAATAAAAAGTATCATTTTAATGTCTAATTTCTAATGTCTTTCTCTGTTGCAGTCTCAGTATTTTTCATTATTTTCAGTTCATCTGTCTTTATGTAAGTGCAGTTTGGCATTGATGCTGCAGGAAATGAATCAGTACGGTAATGTAACACAGTGCATGAACTACACAGCCAGCAGGTCAACAGATCTGCTGCTCTGACCTCTGTCCTCACTCAACAATGTGTACACACTGTCCACATCCCCGCATCCCACTGTCACCATTCCCCTGTCATGACACATAATTGATCACTTCCTGTCTTTATTATGCAAGAGTCATCAGGAGTTCACATGCGCAGTTTTTGTTGTGTTTGTTGGGGGGGGAGGGGGGTAGTAGCTTTGTTTCACTTTAACGCCCCCTGCTGATTAAAGGCCAAAAGTGTTACGACATCCTTTCTGGCATTTTCAAGATTTAAGTTCATGATGCATCTTGCTATTCTGCAATAACTTGATGGAATCCGTCCATGTGCGCACAAGGAGAAGCTCACATGGAGAAAAGCGTGTTTGGAACGGAGTTGGTTTACGATAACGTCACATACATCACACACACGCGGCTACTCCAGCTTTCCATATTGACACGCAGCTGTGAAATGCCTTGGGCGAGGAAGGGCGTAGGAAAAAAAAAACACGCATGGAGAAGCGTGATGCCAGGCTCAAAGAAGCTCACAGCCAGTATGATTTAGCCCGTCTGAATGTTACCCCGCCTTAATCATCTCTCACTGTTAAATTACAAAGCGGAGAGCAAAAGGCTTAGCTGTAAATTAATTAGGCCTCATCAAACATTCGCTGCCCTGTTTCTCTCTCAGTGTGGTCAGGCAGGAACGGAAACCATCTCTCTCTCTCTCTCTCTCTCTCTCTCTCTCTCTCTCTCTCTCTCAGCTCAAAGTCTTCATCTCTCTAATTAGCTGCTGTAACCTGTGATGGTACTGGGAATCTAATGAAACCACACCCAGCACACCCAGTAGTGAACTTACCGCTGCAGAAATTATGTAATGACTCCAATAACATTGTAAGTATAATTCTATAAATATAAATGTATACAAACTGCTGTTACTTTTATTTATCCATTTATCAGATTGTAGTTACTAACTAAATCTCATTAACATACATACGTTTAGTTTCCCTATAACTTGTCAGTTTCTCATTTTAAACAAGAAGAAAAGACAACTAACTGCATGCTATAGAGACAAGTGTGGCATTGGAATTAATAAATTAATCAATAATTAAATGAGTAAAAAAAACAAACAAACAAAATTAAAATTCGATTAAATTCTAATTTAAAATGCACAAGCGTTACATTTGCCAATTGATAATTTATTTCAATAATCTTAGAATGGCTTAAAAATTGAACTAAGAATGTAATTAGGTAATAACTAATGAAAAGCACTTTAAAGTAGCAGAAACTAGAAATACTAGACTTCAACTCCATTACATTTGAGAGAGAACTTCAACTTCAACTTCTTACTCCACAACATTTATCTGATAGCTGATCCGGTCTGATTGCTATACTGGTTCATTTTCAGATTCATATTTAATATAATAATAATTTTTGGCTTAGGACCCCTTAAAAAACAAAAAACAGTATATGAGTTTTCAGCAGTTCCACCTTCCCCCTCTAACCTTTTCAAATGGTATCCTTTAAACAAATGTTTGAGACCCGAACAGGAAAAATTCTCCAATCTTAAAAAACCCCAACAAAGATTAGACAATAGTTCACAAAAAGTCCAAACCAGATTTGTGTTTTCTCTTTCCTACCATGACCCATGACAAATGTATCTGGTGACCTTTTAGAGGGACCTGACTAGGTTGAGAACCACTCGACTAAACTTCCAAATTATATCCGGTAGTTGAAACATGGCTTTTACTGATACTTTGAAGCAAATGATACAAGTACTTCTTCCATCACTGTATGTATCACAAATAACATTCAATTGTTTATTCCAATTTTTTTCCATACGTGTGAGCATGATGATGAAAGACTAACTTGAGTTTGTTTGACTTCTTACAATTCAGATATTTTGATTCCACAATGACAAGTCGGACCGCTCCGCTTACAAGGTCTCCTATTCATTGTCAGTGGGTGCATTTGGTTCACAGGCAGACTCTATTGTAAACATCAGTACATTGTCTTCCCATGGTGATTTCTGTTCAGTGGGCCCTCTAGTCATGACATTTGTAGAGAGCCCTTCTGTCTCTGAGCAGAGACAAAGAAGTCAAAACTAAATGAAGCTGAAACTCAACGTTCCTCGAAATCAATGTTTAACTGAATGAAAGCATTGATCTCTGAAAAGTGGAAATCTATAGTTTGAGGACAGTGGAGACTTCAGTCATGTCAGCAAAACATTATATATTCAAAATGAATTAGTGTTCCATTTGTATTCAAAGGACCAACCCTATATGACCTATATACTGTCATTTATTAACGTTGATGATTTACTATTTGTCTTGTTAAGAATAGAAAAAACACCCTTTATGACTTTCTTTTTTATCTACAATTTGTCCATTAATTGACAGACAGTTAAGGCAAAATATTCACACTTTAACTTGCAGTCCATACTAGAAGAAAGCAATGTGTACTCTTGCCAGAAGAGAAGAAAAACAAAGGCACAAGGGAGGATATTATTACCACCATTTTATCCATCTTTCATCTGTGCACTCTGTGAATTCCCCCTCAAATGAGGAAGAGAGGGAAGACGAAGGAAGACAACATCCTGAAATGAGTATTTTACAGGGAACTGAATGCACTCGATGTTCCTCCAAAAATTACAGGACAACACAACTCCTGCTTCATTTATTTGAATAATGAGAGTGACTTCCCCTTAAACAAATCCTGTCTACACTTACCAAACACAATGGCTGAAGCAGATGGAAAGTTTACCCTTTCAAGCCTAAAATGCAGCATCTAAGTATTGTTAAGTAGTATTTTTCACTGTACAGCCAATGTAAACCTTTAGCTATAGATTTAATGGCCACTTGGGGGCAGTGCAACAAGACGAAAACACAATTCTAATATATTATCACCTCATAAAGTTGATATTACAAACTATAGATATTATTTCTGTTTGTGGAGTGTCTTTTCCTAACAAGCTGAATTCACTCAAAGGCCTAGCGGCTATTTGGAGCTGTGAGTCGTTTAAGGTAACAATGCGTCTGCTAATTAGAAGTTTCGAAATGTCTTTTTTCACTTGCGGAGAAAAATAGCTTCAGTTTCGACCAAAATTGGCAACAGAAAGCTGGGTCAACCGCAAATTAAAGCACTCAGCTGCATTCGGCGCACAGTAAAGTGTGAACATGTCGCTAACAGGCGTATTATCACAGCTGCCTGTTTTAGCAAAGGTATGAACAGCAACTAAATGTGTTAATAGTCTACAGAGGCGAAAGTGCTAACGTATAAAGTTACTGCAAATCCAGACAATACATTTTGGTGTTGTGACTACATTTTCAGAGAGGAGTGAACCCTCCTTTTCCCACTCTGAACATTGCATAAGCCTCCCAGCACACCCTGACACTGTATTATTCATTAAAAAGAAACAACCTGATTTGATTGTTAATCCTATTAAAATCACCATAATAACAGCCTACTGCTTGTTATGTAACACGACAAATACGATTAGTTTCCGTGTTGCATTCCTCCTCTGCCTTTCAGAAAATCCTGTTCCATACTCAAATAAAAATCAGACCGCTTGACCCAGAAAAGGTACATCCTAGAAAAGCAGAGGAACAACAAATCTACAAATCCTTTGTTGTGAGTATTAATGCCAAACTGATTCATGATAACATTTTTTCGCAATGGACCGCGGATTATTTGATTGCAATGTCAACAACATGCATCACAACATGAGTTTGAGAGAGTGAATGAAAGAAAGCAATATAGGTATCATGCATGGAGGGTTTAAAGATGACACAGTGAGAGACAGACATGTATTAATAGGAGTCTTTTTCCCTTCTTCTTATCATTCTGAATGCTTACTGCACTGTGCTGTAATTGAAAGGGGTGCTAATATTTTGCCTGCATACATTTCAACAGCCTCCAACATTTCTCCAAGTCTACATAAACGGATCAATTTTACAAAGGTAGGATTAATTGCAGGGTAATGGATTAAGCTGGATTTAGCAAGGTGTAGTTAATAGCCTGGCAACACAGTGTGAGGCAACTCTGCCCTGATTATGTGGTAGTGAACGCCCTTACCCATGACCCAGAAGAGGCTTTATATGATTTTCTTTAGGCCAACATAAACCTTTACGATGTTAATTAGCATACATGGTGTAAAAGTGATATCCGTTGTGTATAGATAGGACTTTTAAAACCTATAACATGCTGTTTGGTTCAGCCCTGTTTCCTGCCACAGCAGGCAGCTGTTTTCAGCAAAATAGTTCAGAGCACCAAACAGCAGACAGACAAAGTTAGAGACTTGCTGGTGAACATATTGGAGCATTTAGCGGATAAAGAGCCAGATGTTTCCCTGATGGCAGAAAGCAAACTAGAGCTAAAAAAAGAGTGGACTTGAATTCATCAGGTGGACAGAAACACAACTCCAAATGAATGCTAATGTTGCTCCATGTCCTCTGGACGTGTAAACAAGCAACTGTTTGCTAACACGTTTGCCACATCAACTTTATAAGGTCAATTTAGTGTTTACAGCTTCGCAGTGTGAGATGAGACGATCAATCTTAACTCTGTGTGTGTTACACATGCAATAACTGATTTTTTTGGCCACGGTGGAAAACGTCAACATTGACATATCATTACCTTTTAAGTAAATATGGCAACCTGTTAGCAAACTGTTGCTTATTTACACATATTTACACGGAACAACATTATCATTCATTTGGAGTCGTGTTTCTGTCCCCCTGATGAATGCAGGTCCAATATTCACTGAGGGGGAAATATCTGGCTCGTTAGCTGCTAAATGCTACGCTACATTCACCAGCTAGACTACAGCTAACTGTGTCTGTTTGCCATTTGGACTTTTTACAGCTTTTTTAAAACAGCACTATCATTCATTTGGAGTATTTGTGTTTCTGTCCACCTGATGAATGCAAGTCTATTCATGCTCTTTTAGGTCTACTATTGCTCTCTACCAACTCCTGAGGGAAATATCTGACTCTTTAGGGGCTAAATGCTACGCTATGTTCACCAGCTAGCTTACAGCTAACTGTGTCTGTTTGCCATTTGGTTCTGAGCAGGTAGTGTTCAGTGACTTTTTACAGCGTTTTCTCTGAAAACAGCTGCTTGCTGTGACCCAAAATAACATTATGAGCGTTTAGAGTAAACCAAAACAGTAAAGTTGCAGCTGGACAGCTAAACAATGAGCTTAAACTCATTATAAAGCTCCGTAAAGCTGAGGGGGGCTACAAAGTCGCCGATAATACTCTGTAGTTTCATCATGATAAATGATGCTTCTGACATTACACACTGCCATTTGATACATTGTTATTACTAAATATCGATAAAGCTGCTTCATGTAAGGAAATAAAATCTGTGGTTAGCCTTGCTTAGCATAAAGACTGGAAACAGGAAAATAGCTAGCCTGGCTCTATCCAAAGTGAACCACGTCTACCAATGTCCCTCAAGCTCCCTAATTATCATGTTGTATCACAATATAAAAACAACCATTTGAGGTTTCAGGGGAAGTTTCATGCTGGAACTGTTTATTTCTTGGCGAACAGATGGTACAATGGCTTCCAGGAGTTTTGTTGTCACAGTCAGGTTGCCAGGTCTGGTGCTAACTGACTGTATCTGGAAACCCACAGTATAGCCAGAGCCACTGCACAAAAGTGCAAGACCAACATCTAACTCCTTATAAGTCTTTTTGTTGCTTAACTCTATTAAATGGCAAATAAATTGAGTTCAGGTGGGTTTACCCTTCTGTCTGATTCACAGTGAGAATAAAAGAGTAAAAGCCTTTGTGATATGTTTGAAGACAGAGCATTTGTTAGTGTGGAAGGTGGAAGGGAAACAAACAAGGCAGACAACAGTAATGTTGAGTGATGAAACAGACATACATGGGGTAGAGGAGGATGGGGAGGGGCTGATGGGGGGGCTAGCTGATGGTGGGTTGATCTGGTTCCACACAGAGCCACTCACTTGGCCAGCTTCATCTCTATCTGCTGGCGGATCTCCTGCCGCTCCTGGTCGCTGCGGACGGGGAAGATGTTGCGGTCCTCCAGCTCCTGCTTGCTGGGGCGGTTACGAAGTTTCACAGCCAGCAGTTCCTTCCTCATCCGGCGTGGGAGGGTCCCTGTTGTTGTCGGGCACAAATTAAGGTCAATAACACCACAGTGGTTTTCATTATGTCAGACATAGTTTTCCAGCTAAGCCTACTGAACTGATGCTAATCACCACACAGCATGCTTTTGAGCTTTCTAATAACACCTTAGATACAACTGTGTGAAATAACACTTTTTTAATTAAATACATACCAACATGCTTATTCCAAAAATGTCCAAATATGCACTTGATTTTCTATCTTACTTTTATAACAGCTTAAATGTTATTTATGTATAAATATAAAAGTTCACTCCAATGTTTTATATTTATTGCACAATTTTGAATAACACTGGATGAACTGGGTCAACTTTTTGATACTGTCTCAACAGCACAAACTCTTAAAAACTGATATAAATTACACAAATGCACGAAAAATGAATATATTTTACTGAAGTCAATATTTAGTAGAGGCATATTTGGCAGCAGTTGCAGCCCTGACTATATGTGGAAACCGTAAGTCTGCAATTTTCCCTCATTCTTCTTTTCAGCCATAGATTCTGGATAGGATTAAGGTCTGGACTTTGATTAGGTCACTCCAGGACATTAACAATAAAGTTTTTAAGCCATTCTTTTCGTAGCTTTGTACCCCGTTTGGGGTTAGTAGGCTGGAAAATGCTGTAAATCTTCAGTTACAGTGCAGCTCTCTAGTAGACTGCAGCGATTCTTACTCTAAGATGTCTTTGCTTTTGCTGCATTCCTGCTGTTCTCCACCTTCGCAAGATTTGAAGGACCTGGCCTGGAGAAACGCTTCCCCACAGCATGATGGATGCTGCTACGGCCACGCTTCGTGACGAAGATGTTTAGTTTGACGGTAAATTGTAGACTCAGAGATAAAATCTTCCACTTTGTCTCAAACTTTCCTACAAGATAGCCAAAGTATAACTCCTGATGTCAGGGACTTTCTACGTGCGACACTACTACAAAACTTCAATAGGTGATTTAACAGCAATAGTAGGTAACAGTGCCTCCTATCTCAGTCACATGACCCTGCTGCTCATTCAGTGTACACAGGCTTCTTGGTGACCTCCTTCACTGGTTCATTGCTTCCACAGACACTGTTTTCCCCCTTTAGTGACAAAATGCTGCATTACAGCACATCAGTGTCTCCAACTGTCAGCGAAACTGAGGGATGTCATACAGCCACTTTCATTCATCCGCCTGGTCAGACTTTAGGGATAAAAAGCCAGTTTTCTGCCCTAAAAACACTAAACGACGTCGGTAAATTAGCCTTTGCAGCACAATCGATTGTAACTATAAGTTCATCTGGATTGATTCATGCTTAAATTGGAGAAATATTCCTTTAAATTCACAAAACAAAGAATGTAAACACGTCAAATCTCGGCATGCATTTTCACTCCAGTCTCTGCAGTCAGCATATATTTCTGTCACGTCACCCATGTGCTGGTGGCGTGCACATCTGTCACAATTCGTCATAATTCCCCCCCGTTCTACTCTTTTAACATTTTTTTTTTTACCCCCCAGAGACACAGACATGTTAACCGCAGGCGGCTGAGCTGCGCTGACCCACGTGAATAGCCAGGAATTAGGCCACCGCAGCAGATGTTGACGGGGCCGCTGAAACTTAACACCAGTAAAGTCAGCTCTCCCGTCACAGCTGTAAATCTCCCTGTCATGCTTTTCACTGTAAACAAATATGAGTGGAGATTAGGCCGCTTCATTATCCAATGACACGGTGCCCAGATTTGGTTGGCTTTGTACATTAAGAGGCAAAGGATAGTAACGCACATGTCGGCTGTCAGCAGAACCTACCAGAGATCACAGACTCGTTCCAGCTGTCCTGGTCGTTCAAGTATTCGTCCAGGCGCCAGTTCTCCTTGTTCTCGTCCGACTCCTTCTTGCTCTCGGGCTCGCTGGCGGGTTCCCTCTCCGTGCTGGACGTGCGGGACAGACGGCCATCCAGGCGGCGTTTGGGAGACGAGCGCGCCTCCTTCGCCTGGAAACTGAGGTCGCGCATCATCACAAGACAAGACTGTTAATTACGACTTAAGTAAAGGCTGTGAATGATGAGTGAAATGTAGCACGTCTGATTTCCTGAGAGTTTGCTGAGTGATAAATAGCTCACAATTGATTCCCCACCAACCCCAAAAAAAGACTTAATAACTGAATTCAAGCAGATGTTCAGTAGAGTCAGTCATCCCCACAAACAGCAGTGATTACAGGCCAGACTGTCTGGTTTTAGGGAATAAGAGGCCAACAAAACTAGTACAGTATAACTACTAGGTTCCACTACTACTTTTGATCCTACTAACTCTAAATAAAGTGTCTGTTTTTCTCCTGTTTAATACAACCTTCAGGTTAGCACAATTGCCTCAAAGAACGTGATTTCGAGATGCTGAATCTTAATTTGCTTGCTGTGGGTGAAGAGAAAATGTCTAAAATGTAAATCTTTGTGAGGTTTTTTAAACTTACAAGCGACTGACTTTCATTCATCTTTGCTGAGTGTCAGTATTACACTACAAAAAGCCAGGGGCCCATCAGCTGAGTTCCCTAAATCCAGCATAAAAACCCTCTAAATAACTACATGCTGTATATTTATGCATTTGGTTTGTTAGCACTTCTAAATCCACTGGCTTTGATGCTGCAAGTTTACAAAAGCTCTGCAAAAGTCATCAAATCCTCTTCTTACTGTACACACAAGTGCATACAAACTGTAGGATTACAATGGTGACAAAATGGTGATGTCAGTGGTATGTCAGGTGTTCTCTGGCACATACTGCAATAAGCTTGATTTTTGTATATAGGAGCAAAATACAGTCAGAACTAAACAAATGTACGTGTGTAATAAAGCTGTGAAACTTGTGTATTAAAAATATTCACAAACTAAGAAAACGTTATAGTGTCATAGGCAACAAAAACATTGACTGACAAGGTAGAAAATGTCAGTAATAGAGCTTAAAGAACTTTGATAACTAAATAAACTTTACATTTGATAAAACAAGGTGTTTAAAAATGTCATCTTAGGATATTAGAACATATTTTTTGACATATTACAGTGAACAGTTAAAAAGTAATGGACAATAAATAATCATTATTAGCAGCCCTATTGTTATTTTAAATGTGTGCTGCTGTTTGAAGAGTACATGCTGTTTATAGTCCATATATTTGTCTATATTTAGTATGTAATATGCGCACATGTGGCTCATGGGATTTGATGATTATATTCTCCAAACAGGAGCTTTTAATAGTCTAACAGAGATAAAAACATATCATTTATTAAAGGAAGTGCTTTTTGTATTGTTGTAAACAAGAATCTAGAAATGTGATTTTATAACTCATTATTACTAAACCTTTCAAGTCTGACCTGTCCTGCCTGTGTTTGGTGGCCAGGGCGCGGTGCAGTTCCTCAATGATGCAGCTAGGGGGCAGCTGTGGGTGTAACGACCCGAGGTGGGGGGACCCGGTGGGTGTGGAGATCCTGCCTCTCAACAGGGAGCCGTGAGGGTCTTTGGGAAGTGTGAAGTTCCTGGGTAAGGTGGCTGGGGACTTTCTCACTGGCACAGGAGGAGCACCTGCGGAGGAAAACCATCAAAGTGACACACTGCTGCAAAAACAGTGAGGTTTACCATCACTGTTAAACTCACCATCAAGGCTACCCAGTCTGGTGAGCAGTTTGACAGGCAGGTTGGGTGGAGGAGGGGTGCTAGCCCGTCTCTGAGGTTGGGCCACCGCCACTTCTTGTTTCCCTTCGACGGCCTCAGCCTTCCCCATGGACTGCTCGTCACTGGGGTCGCTCATTGAGGTGCGGTCGTCCTCTCCGTCCTCACTCTGATTGGGGTCTCCCACTGCCTTTGAGTCTTCAGTCACATCTTGTACTGAAATGCAGCAACAGCAACGGTGATGCAAAGGTCTGGTTTGTTTCTAAAGTCTTTGTCTCCACCCAGTGGACCATCAGAGACATGTTTCAAACTGAAGCTGAGGCCCATAAAAACTGCACCAGGAGAGATTTTCATGTAGAAGTTCAGCAATTTATCACTTGTTTTACTATTCAGAATCAATCATTTGATCAGCCTTAATTTGATGAGCTTCTCGTGAGAAGGAGGTACAATACAGAGTCCTGATTTACTGCTGTTCTGGCATATTAGACATTTTAAAATGTGCTTAAATAAAAGCATGGAGGATTCCCTGACACAATACCAAGCAATACCTGATTTTAAATGCAAAGAAAATATATATCGCGAATATGTTGTCCGATACATGCCGATATATATTTACATTTTTTAAAGTAGGCAGCATTTTATGTATATTTAATCCTTTTTCTTAATTCATCTTTAATATATGCATGTTTTTTTGTTCTGTGTGGGTTTTTTTTATTCATAGCTAATTAGAATCATTAAATTCATGGTGAAGTTCACTGTTTCAGTGCACTGATGTCATTTTATTCAATAAAGTTTATTGTCAAACTGTAAAATATCACGGCTTCCATTACATATCTTTTCCACAGGTGTTTGATAACCACAAAAAAATGTGTGTTTATGTATATATTCTTTACATAATGAGTATCCATATCGGTATTTTTCTCCTTAATATCCATATCGGCATTAGCCCCTAAAATCGAGTATTGGTCGGGCCCTACTATCTAGGCTACTTGCTAAAGTATTTAACTATTTCGTTTTTTGTCTTTTTTCGAACACATTTTGTTGCCTTCCTCCAAATTTTTATAACTTTTTTTTCATGATTTTCCTTTACTATATAATGTTCCTCCAAAATTCTGAATAAATAAAGTGATAAAATGAACATATCTAGCATTAGAAATCTACACAAAAAAGTGAAACCTGGACTTAACACCTCTTCAGTTACCCTGAATGAAGAATTATTTTTTCATTCATTTTTAACTGCACTTATTCTTACTAGACATTTGGTTGTGAGCACTGTTGTCTCTTGGAAAGCAGGTCCTAGTATTGTATCTATCGGCTATTCCTGTGTGGAGTTTGCACGTTCTCTACATGTCTGCTGAGGTTTCCTCTCACGGTCCACAAACACATGCAGTTAAGGTTAACCGGTAACTCTAAAATGTCCGTAGGTGTGAATGTGTTAAGCCAGCATGACCTTGAAGAGGATAAGAAGGACCAGATAATGAATGGATAAACACTGAACGACGCTACCACACAGCAAACACAATGTAAAGTGCAGAGTGAATGATTCTGAACACAGTCTGAATGACTTTCAGGTAGTTAAACCAACATTCATTGATTTCTTTTTGGTCACTTTGAGGCAGTGCAACAAGCTGAGAACACAACATTGAAATATTGTCACCATATAAAGTTATAAAGCCTAATGTGCTAGCCTATTTTCACATCTAGCAGACATGTAGCAACATTAGTATTAATTTGGAGTCGTGTTAGTTGCTAAATGCTCTGCTATGTTTGCCAGCTAGTTGCTTACTTTGTCTGTCTGCCACTAGTGATGGGCAGGTAGTGTACAGAGGGGTTTTTTAAAAGGTTTTTCATTGAAAACTGCTGCCTTACACTGGCGGCTCTAAAGAGGGTATTTTGCAAGTTCCATTAAATCATCCACCATGCACCTTTAAGTTAATGTGTAATTGCATATTGCACCTTTAACCCTGAAATCTACCTGAACATCAAGTTCTGTGCTTTGTGTATTTCTCATACATTTTCTATCTAGCCACAGTATCCGTATTCTACCTGTTGAGGCGTCTAAATCGCTGCCCAGGTCTTCAGTGGTGCTGGCCAGAGGTGCCATGGGCTCTTCGTCTCTGTCCTCACCGTCTGATTGTGTTGGGGTGTCCGGATCTTCACTGTTACCCCCACAAGCAAGATCTGACTCTGCATACAGCGCACAGTGAAAGAGGACAGGAATGAGTCACCATAGCTCTGGGCATCATGTGGCTAAACAAGTGAACTCTGTAATCAGCCCAGAGCCGTGTGTGTGCCTGTGTGTGCATACGTGTGTGTGTGTGTGTGTGTGTGTGTGTGTGTGTGTGTTTTCATCTATCATTTTGCACCTGTTTCCATCTCCCCAGGGTTCCTCCTGACGAGGTCATCTCTCTTCTGTCGTACAGCTGCCTTCTTCTCCACCGCTAAACAAACAACACAAACATTTATGAAAAAGGGTGCAGTGTGACAGCATGGAAAATGAAATATATGTGCAACAGCCCAGGTCTTTATAAAAAAATAACCTCCGATTTTATGTTCCCCGAGAGACCCCCCACACCGCCCACGCAAAACCACCCAGCGTTCAAATCCAAGTCGCGACGTCACACTCACTTGCCGAGGGCTTCAGCTTCTCGTTTTTCTTTTTCCTCCATTTCCAAGGCTTGAAGATGCGTCCCAGGCTGGCCAGCTTGCTATTGCGCCGGACGGGAGGCGTACGAACCCCTGAGACCAGGCAACCCGAATGCAGCGCCCTCTGCTGGTCCATCACATCTGCAACACGAAAACACACAGAGCTCCTTTAAGATAACAAAACACAGTCATCAGTGACATCAATCCAGCATGCTGAGGATTGAAGGAAGTTCTTAAAGTCACTCCTAACACAATTGGCTGAAATACTACTGACACCCCGTCATGTGAGAGCAGCGAATGTGGGTCAGTGGCTGTAAATGCTTTATTGATTCCAGTCTAATTTCTGAGAAGTAGCGAGCGGTGGGGAGAAAACAGAGAATCGCTTTGTTTGTTTGTGACTCACATGGTTTCAGGGCAGCCAGACCTTCCTGGCCCCGAACACGCAAACAATGAAAGGCTTTTAAAAGACATTTTGAAAGACACACAGAGGATAAATAAAATCAGCTTCAGTGCAACTGCCTGTTGTAAGGTCATAGCAGACATCTGCAGCCTGCAATCCCCGGCAGATTTCACACTATTTTAGGCTGCGTGCATCTCGTCGAGGTGCACGGGAATCTGCTGCACCGTTTGACTTCGTACAGTAGTGACAGGATTGTACAAATCTTACACGCTGCTTCTGAACTGAACATCCTGCTGCGTCTACACGTCCCCGACTGTTTATTTTTGTTAGCTTTCTTGTTCTGGATTTGTCCTTATTTTTGGATCCTGATGAAAATTCATTCCTGTGTTTTTGTAAGCCAGATTTCAGGGGAAATGTGTCTTTTAATTGAGGTTTTAGTATTTTAATAAAATGCAAAGTAATACATATATTTCTAACAAGGGTTCTGAATCATTAACCGATACAAATAATAGTCTAATGTAATATAATCATTCCTTTGTTCTGTGTGTGTTGGTGTAGTGCTGAAACAATTAGTCCATTCATTTGGTACTATTTTTCAGTATTGATGCATTAATAGATCAAACGATTAGGCTTATCAATAAATTGAGAAAATGATCATCCATTCAAAAATCTAAATAATTTGTTTCGTCCAACTAACATTCACAATTTAGATTTTAGACTTTAACTAATTTGTTTCCTGGCATATTTTCTTGAAAAATTTACTAATTAAGCGATAGTGTCTTATAAAGGATACATGTCCTTAGACCTGTCACGATAACTACTTTTGTTGGACAATATATTGGAGGATCATTTTATACCACTGATATAATGATAATATAATAGCATAATAATGCAAGGGAGTGGGACTAGAGAGTGGACGCTACGCTTCCTTTACCTTTAATACCATATAAGTAGCGCTGCGTGCTTCTGCAGTCTCCACTCAGGAAGTACACAGTGAGGAATGGAGGACACTACTTGCTTAGCTGTTAATGTGAAGTGTGACAATATTGAGGTAAAAAAATGATCAAGGTCATGTCCATGTATCATATGATAAATCGATATAAAGACACGATGATGCTGATAATTACATTATTGTACGATAAGTCAATAACGTAATTACTGTGACAGGCTAGTGATAAATTGAGAAAACTATTTGTTTTGTCTAACTAACAGTCACATTGACTTAGATCTGTGTGTGTAATTATTGATTAATCTGCAAATTATTTTCTTGATTAATCTATTGAATGTTTTGTCAATAAAATGTCACAGAATAGTGTCAACTTCCCATTACAGTTTCCCACGACAACATCTTCATTGTCCAAACAACAGTCTAAAAAAAAAAGATATACAGTTTATTAACATACAAGACAAAGAATTTAAAAAATCTTCACATCTGAGATGCTGGCACTAAAAAATGTTTTCAATTTTGCTTGAAAAATGACTCGGAAAATGACTCTTTTTGTTGATCGACCAGCTGTGTGCAGAAGCTGTGACTTCTCTCCATAGACAAAGACTGTTAATCAATAGTTATCTCTCTTAGCTAATACACTGACTTCGTGAAGCACTGTTAAGTCTGCAGGTTAAGCTGTAGAGAAGTGATCACAGTGATGGACAGAGAGGCGGAGCAGCACAGACGCTGACTGAGCTGACTCCTGTTATGCTGAACTGAGAAAGTGAGAGAAAAAGAGAGAGAGAGAGAGAGAGAGAGAGAGAGGTTCCTTGGAGAAAGGACAGAAATAGGCACTCCGCCACAGTCTGGCTCTGACAACAAGCTGACACCTCAGGGAGACTACAGCTGAGCCGTGGGCTGTGCAGGGGATCGCTGCGTGAAACACTTTCATTTTCTGTCAGCGACGTCTAAATCCACAACATCTGTTCATTTATCCCTTAAGAAATGAATTACATACACTTCCCCACTAGCACCAGTTACATAACACGAAGGCTAAAACTGAAATGTACTGTGGTTTATATGGAAATATTCCACAGGTGCAGGACCACATAAGCCAGGCAGGGATGTGATGGTACGGCAACCCAGGAAAAAGTACCACATGTTCACAATTTGACGTCAAAACCTGAGTGATAATCAAAAAAAAGCTACAAAATGATGCAGTTAGCAGCTGAGGGATGTCATGTAAACTTTCAAGTCGGCGCTATATTAAACAGATTTCCAGCACAGATACAAACCATCGTCATGTCAGCAATAAAATGTTCACACAGGCTGTTCCCAGACTTTAAGCAAGCTAGAGATTCTGTTCCAGCTGTTTTTTCTTTTTCTTTTTTTTTCTATCTGCATACAGATGCTTCAGATTATTTCACCCACTGTGGACCTGTGACTGTTGCACAAGAGATAACATTACAAAACACACACAGGCTTCCTCTCCCAACACAAGGCCAATCACAACACAGTTTATTGATCCGTGAAAAAGCAGCAGTATCAGCGGCTTGGCTTTCCCCAAAGACACCCCACAACTCCTGCTTGACCGCTGACGACGAGAAGCAGGTCAAGCCCCCCCCCCCCCCCCCCCCAAAGTCGACGTCTCTGCCCGCTCCGGGGATGTGGCGAGGAATTCAGGTCAAGCGTGTAGTAACTGTCGCAGCACCACCCAGGGTCAGGCTGCCGTTGCCATGGTTACCACGCTGGATGCTGCAGAAAAGGCCCTCGGAGGCAGAGAATCACCACGGCATGAGGAATAGGGAGTTGCTGGGCGGATGGGGAAGGCTGTTGCCACACAGAAAGATGGTAGAGAGGCAGCCAATCGCGGCCCGGCGTGTAATGATGCATAATGTAAGTCAGGCAGCCCCTGTATTTTTAATTTGCAAGTGATGCTGAAATATTCATAGTAGTGGTTATAAAGTAGGTGGTGAAAAATGACACGTCTTACAGCCAATGGAAAAGGAAGAAGAAGAAACAATCTCCTTATTGTGCTGCATAAATAAAATGTAAAGATAATGATACTTAAACACAAAGCACCTGCCAGAAGTGTCACAACATCTTCATCACATACTCATCATCACTCACATAACCATACAGTCATGAGTTTAATGTTCCTGAGTGAAATAAACCATTACTAATAGGGGGAAAAAACCCTTATAGTAACCTTTTCATGCTTTAATCATATCACACATGACTTATGAAAAGTCTCATAGCCTATAGGAATATAATAGGTTTATCACAATGATGTCACATTTAGCCTATAAGATAAAAGTACAGCTCACTGTGGGAATATTGTAGTAATATTATATTGTGGTATAGCGCCACTGAGAGCCATATGGACTTCAAATCCCTTCAGGCACATAACATGAACAGTGTAATGTTATGTTTTTCCTGCGAATTGCCCATAAATCAGCGTAGTATTGAGCGTAAAGCAAACTGTTGAAGAATGACACTTACGTATGACAGGATACACAGCTCCGCGTTCTCCTCCGACACACGCCGTTCACATCACACACACAGCCGGCGGCGGGCTCACACTGACCGGAGACTGATGCTATCAATGCCGTGGTGTAGTTTAAGAGATAAACGGACGAATATCGTACTCTGTGTTACAAAAGCTAGGTTCAACCGGTGATATATATAGGTTTAAAAAAAAAAAAAAAAAAAAAGCTAGTTTAAGGGCGACCCGGACTGACTGGAGTCAGCACAAACAAAAGTACGAGCGACCGGGTTACATCTGCAGCTGCTTGCCATGTGGACCCCGCCCCTCTGGACGGGAGGAGGAGGGCAACGAAACTGGCACACACTCGCTCATCTTCTACTACTGTTACAAACACACACACACACATACACACACACACGGGTTAACAGCTGGTCCAATGCTAACACACTGAAAGCAGCTTAACTATCTGAACAATGCTAGTTATCGCTGTCATATTTCTGTATACATGTAAACAGTTGTTAGTTTAAGCCAGGGGTGTCAAACATGAGGCCCGTGGGCCCACCGAGGAGTCCAATCCGGCGCACTTTCCTTCCTGTCTTCTTTTCCTTCCTCCCTTTCTTCCTTCCATCTGTCCTTTCTTTCTTCCTTCCTTCCATCTTTCCTTCCTGCTTTTCTTCCTTCCATCTTTCCTTCCTTCCATCTGCCCTTTCTTTCTTTCTTTCTTTTTTTATTTATTTCGTTCCTTCCTGTCTTGTCCTCCTTCCATCTGTCCTTCTTCTCTTCCTTCCATCCATCCATCCATCTTGTCTTCCTGTTTTCTCTTCCTTCCTTCCTTCCATCTGTCCTTTCTTTCTTTCTTTCTTTCCTGTCTTCCATTCCATCCTTCCTTCATTCCTTTCTTCCTTCCATCTTTTCTTCCTGTTTTCTCTTCCTTCCATCTGTCCTTTCTTTCTTTCTTTCTTTCTTTCCTGTCTTCTCTTCCTACTTTCCATCTGTCTTTCATTCATTCATTCCTTCCTTCCTTTTTAATGTACTGGTTGTTTGACCCCCCTGGTTTAAGCCATTACTGAAAGGTGTTTCCAATATTGCTTCCAATAAGTAAGCTAATACAATAGCATTGAATGGTACGTGCTAATGAAAAAGTTGACCTCTGTAACAATGGACTATTGTAGCCTATTAGACTGCTTTAGTTTTAGTTACATGTACCTAAACCCACAGTTAATATAATAATGATGGAAAGTAAGTCAGCACATTTACTCCCGTACAATGCTGAGTTTCTTTTCCATTTCATGCTACTCTATACTTCCACTTCACTACATTTCAGAAGAAAACATTGTACTTTCTACACCACTGCATTCATCTGGCAGTTTTAATTACTTTTCAGATGAAGATTTTATATAAACAACATATGATAAGCTTATAAAATACATTACATTCAAGTTTAAACCAGCGGTTCCCGACCCAAAAAATATGTTTCTCGTCACATTTCAGATGTCTACGGGTTGTTATCCATTTCCTCCTCGAAACCTCTCACATGGTTTCATTTAAACAACTGTTTGTGGTCAAGTCTTCCAATATTTCACAATAAGAAAAAGTTTAAAGGAGGCCAAAAAATGAAATCATATTTGCGTAACAGAACTGTGTTTTTTCTTATTAATCATCACTGGATCCCTCAGTTACCTTGTGACTCACTGGAAGGGCCCGACCCCTAGGTTGGGAACCACTGGATGAAACTGCCTAGCACCAACGTAATGGTCCTTTTACTGTCCTTTTTATGCTTAATGTATTATCAGTCATTTTGCTGATAAAACTTTGTCAATAGTACTTTTACACATATGGGAAGTTGAATGCAGGACTTATCTTAAAACTGCATATTTATCTTTTCAATAAAGCCAACTTTTATAGCATGTCTATATCCTTTAGTATACTGTATGTGAATGTATTCTTTCAAGTGTGGCACAGTCTGCTGGGTACTATAGATAATAAATCATGTCTGATATGTAGGGAAAATACATAATAGAAATAGAACAGCGTAGCATTTTATCCTATTTCCTTACATCATAAAGTAGAAGTTTCAAATCATTGCCATCCATAAAGCCATGCTGTTAAATTACAGCAAGATAATATAAATGAATCAGGCAGCTACATTGGGTTAGAAAATGATACCACTGTAAATATCACAGGTGATAAAAGAAGAAATACTAAGGCTATTGCAGTCTCCCTATTTAATAATGCAAGCCCATAATCCCATTGCAATACTACAGTTTTTATTAGGTATATTGTTGGTTTTTCAAGCAAAGAAATTATTTTAAAATACATTTTCCTCTACTTGCATTGGAGACTGTGCAGGAGACTAATTATTAATTATTCAGACAACATCACTTGTGTGTAAACAAAGCCTTTGCGGTTACATATCGATTTTCTAGAGAGGACCACTGGAACATTAACAGCAAGGAAGGGCTGGGCTGCATCAGAAATGATAAAAGTCAATGGCAGGATCTCTCCTCTGGGACACCTGTGCAGTAAGCAAAGAATATAAACAGAGGCGCATAGGAAGCTGGGCGAACATCAATCTCATTCAATATTTACAAGACTTCATTTAATGTGGTCGAGGATGGAAGGCAATGCCAAAAGTTTGGTTCATAAAACAAAAAAAATGACAAATGACCACAAGCTTGCCAACTGGAAGATGATGGAATCTGTAGCCACTGCACTGATGCATGATTCATATAATATACACGGGTGGCAGAGAATGGCAGAGCTTCAATGAGTGGAGCCACAGTTTCTTAGACAATCAACACTTCTGGTCACAGCAGTAATTAATGCTGTTAATGATGGCTTCATCCCACTAAGGTGTGTGAGCTCCAGTTTGGTTTTGTGGATTTTGTAATGAATGAGTTACACTAGAGCTTTACCTGGTACTGTTACTTTCATGTCATATCATTAAGGTTGTGATTGCATGCAGCCAGGTGGGAAAAAAAGCTGTTCACACCAGCCTCAAGCTTGTAATTACAGGTTTCACTATGTTAAAGAACTGCTAAAAATAAGTAACACAACAAAAGTCTAGCAGTGTGACTAAAAGGCAAAGCAGTGCAAAGGGTATAAACATCACGGCATGATGTGTCAATGCTCCCGAAGTCAGAATAGCAGGAGGCTTTTCATTTCTTCCCATTTTGCCAACATTGCCTGAATGCAGCACCTGACAAGTTGAAGCGCCTGCACCTAAACACACAATGCAGCCATAATACAGCCTTTTTATGGCAAGTATATTTAACGTGTCAAAGCAGGAAAAAGCACAGGTAGAAATAATACCATTAATCCATTCCATTAATTGTCAGCTTTCAGTGAGTGAGCACAACACCGGAGACATGGAGCTGGCTCACCTAAATGGAATTCTGCCATTGTTAATGTGCTTTTCCTGCTTTCAAAAGATCTATTCACGTTTTTAATTGCACCTGTGTGACAGCTCAGAGTCCACTGTGAGAAATGGGGTATGATTTCTGTGCTAACCATAGTCTTGTACAGGGGTCAGTGACAAAATAAGATGAGCAATTTAAAAAAAAATCTTTTAAAAAATTGTCTTAAAAGCAGCATCAGGCTGTTAAAATGTGAATTTTGTATTTTTGTTGGCTTCGTTTGTTGCGACATTTTTTTTAACCTAAAGTAAGACTGAATGGTCAAATGGTGTAACTACAAAAAACTTATACAAATAATTACTTCATTTAAAAAAAAAAAAGATTGAATTTAATATTTAGAACAATTGTATTCCATTACCTTTATTTAATATTAAAAAAGTTATAATCTAAGATCATGCCAAACTAGTTGATATGGTGTTTTATTGAGAATTTAGCATTTTTAAGCAAGTTTAATTATTTGGTACAATAAGTAAGTTTTTATGGTTACACCACTTAGACATTTTTGCCATAATCCTCTAATATATTCTCTCAAAATGGATGAAAAGCAGAAATTTTATGCTAGGTCCACAAAAAAAGAACGTGTTACATTTATTTTCAATGTATTCATTTAAACCCCTTTAAATTTGACTTAACCATATGGACACAAAAAATCATCATTGACCCACAGATAATGTGAAACTGGAATCTCATTAGGACTAACTAGCTAATTTAGACAACATCATTTGAATAGATGATATTTTTAGCGGTGAGAGTGTTACCACAACTCTTTACTGGGCCTCAGTCACTTAATAAAAACTGTGTTCTTTAGCTGTTCCAATTGAGGTATAAAAGTATGACAACGAGACCGCTCCAAACTCGGCTCCAAAAAAAGATGTGATGTCACAGTTCGGATGTTGGGAATACATTAATATTGCAGAGAGAAAACACAAGTTGTAAACAGTGTATGAGAGCGCCGATGCGGCTCGCAGTCTTGCAGTGTGACATTTTCAGAATGTCAGATTAATGAATTCCCCGTCTCCAAACACATCATCAGTGTTTCTATTGGCCATACATGTACATCCAAAGTAAAACAAAATGAGTCTATCGGAGGTGGCAGGAGACTGCACCAGAACAGGAGCTACAGGCTTGAATTTGAGCTTCAATTGAAATGAATGGGAACCACACTGACTATTTGCTACTGTATCTTACCAAAAATCGGCAAAATCTGTTAAATATGAGGTCATATTTTACATTTTCACTATAACTGATGGGTGGTAACATATAGCTTTTTGTTTTTGTGTGTGCTCATGTTCGTGGAGGAGGATGGGGGGGGGGGGGGGGGTGTATAAGTGTTGTGCAGTCACAGGGGAGATGATGGAAAATGGAGAAACATGCTCTACATCAGCAGAATAACAGCTCAAACCTTTAGGGGCCGTCCATTTGTGGAACAATTTGCAGCAAAGCACTTTACTATTAATTGCGAACCTCAACTGCAAAGTGGTCACATTGTCGATGATGGGAGAGCTTCTATGTGTAACTGAATCATAGGACAACTATTGATAGCCTGACATAAAGAACAATATTATATGATCAAACATTTAGTCTTCAATTCTTCAACAGATTGCTACCATTAGACATAATGAATTATACATATATATATAATATATTGGCTGTGTATAAATATGCAAGTTATGACAGCTCCCCAAAAGTGAAGCCAAAACATCTTGATTGTCCCCTGGTGGTTGGCTGCAGTATAGGTCATGAATCCCGTCCCCCTCCATGTTATAAGATGGAACATGAGACAAAGCTAAAAAAAAGTTTAAAAAGTTGTTTTCTGTCATTTTAGGTCATTCATATCACCCTGAAGTTTTTTCAGGTGCTCATTATTCTGATAGGTTTCTTATTATTCAGTCATTTGGCAATATATTCTACTCCGCAGACTCTGGCTCCAAATTGTGTAACACAAGCAAAATGGCAGCTCCGAGAAAGATATATTTTAGCTTCACTTTTGCAAAGCGGTAGGAAGTGGAGACGTGTCATCCATATTTATATACAGTCAATGGTTATATCTTTCAGTACTATGCATTAAACATAAGAAAGATGAGTTATTTGAGATGTCCATAAAGCTGATGTAACATCTTCCAAGAACCAAAGAAAACATTCCTTCTAATTATAATGTTCTGGGACACTGAGCATCTGAAATTCAAAATATCAGCTGGCACACACATTATATAATGTTTTTGTTTAGCAACCGCATTTCTTTTTGAAACGAATGCCACAGAAGCATAGAGTAACATTTGAAGACTAGGACACGCTGATTGTTGTTCTTATTCTTTGTTTAGTTCTGCATTCATTTCCTTGCATGTCATCCGTGTGTGTTTGTTTTTAAGTATGCTGCTCCATCTGCCTGGAATCAGTCGGAAAATGACCCGAATCTTCAGAAGCTGGTCTCCACTGGATGCTTTTAAAGTCCTTCAAAATGACTTGAAGGCAGGCACATCTGGCTGCAGATGTTCTGATGACTCATATTGCCCCCGTTTGATCCCTCTTGTTGAGGACTTGCAACAAATACTAATGAATATTTTTTGAATATTTTATGATTCTGTAATGCATTCTTTATTTTCATTGTACATTTTTATGCTTTTTTATGTTCCCAATCCTGCTAATTGTGCTGCTGATGGTTAAATAAATTTAAAAAATAAAATAAAAATGTTTGTCTTTTTCTTATATAATCATATTGTGATGCTTTTAGCTCTATTGCCTGTGGTTTCAGATCAATTTTCCATGTTGCTACGATGCTATTACTTTGATTGATTTTGTATCAGCTGTTCTGTAATACAGTGCAAGCGTATTCAATTATACAAACTGTGAAAGATAAAATTCATAATTTTGTATTGGAAACTCTGTCAGGCACAGAAAATGTTAAATAAGGTATGGATGGATGGGTTGAATGCCATACACAACATTCACATAGATATTTGTTGACATCGCTCTGTTAATATGTGGGTTACATTATTATGAACATTAAAGCTGCGATTTCTCAGGTCAGGTCAGGCTCAGAGCCACGCCACAGGCAGCAAGCAGGAGACTGACTGTTTTCATAACACGCTTGTCTGAAATGTACCACCTTAAACAGGCTTTCTTTGTGCCAACACCACCACTTCAAACTATAAAACATTAATTTTATGTTCATAAAACCCTGCTGCTGCTGCTGCTGCTGCTGCTGCTGCTGCTGCTGCTCAAGTCCAGTACTGTTCCCCTTTAAATCTGCTGAATCATTCATCAGGTATAGTGACAGCCTGTGCAGCCTACGAGCCAATGCAGTGTCACGGTGACAGATAGGAAGCTGTAGCAGTGGGGAAGACACAGCCTTGACTGCGTATACAGTGTGTGTGAGCTGCAAACTAAATAGTCTCTGGGATTCCACTGAAGGGGATGTTTCAAGGTTGGGAGGAAGCCAGGTTTCTCAGGTCGGACTTGGTGTTGGCTCGGCTTAGCGAATAGGATTTGTTTCAGGGCTGAAATTATCGATTAGTTTCAGTATCTGCGGATAATACTTTCTGACTAATCAATTTTGTCTTTAGTCTATAAAAGGTGTAGTGAAGAGTGAGATGGGAATTACAATTTCCAAGAAAGGTGCGTCGATCGGTCAAACAGTCCAAAGATATTCAATTTAAACCATGAAAATTGGTAAAAGCAGCAATTTCTCACACTTAAGTATCTGGAACCAGCACATTTTTGGTATTTTTGCTTAAAAGACAAATCACTGATAATCAACATTGTTGGTGATCAACCCCAACCCTTATCAGACAAGTCCTCCAAACCGTTGAAACCTATTACATATAACCATTAAGGGGTCATATATATATATTTCAAACAAAGTGCCTGTTTGATTGTCAAACAGAACTGGAAACCACTTCTCTCTACAACTTTCCAATGCTGGAATTAAAGCAGTCAGTGTTTTAATTTATAACTGACAATTTAACAAGAACACCACTTCACACAGTGACTGACCAGGTATGCTGAGGTGAGAAAGTAGGTGTGATTTCTCTATCACGCTCTCTTTTTTTCTCTTTCTCCAGACAAACGAGTGCAACACCATAAATGCTTTCAAGGACTGTCCAAAAATATGCACTTTTATTCCCATTAGAACAATTATCATGTCTGTTCCTTTTCTATGATGACCGCCTTTTCGCTACAAGGGTATTCGGAACATTTATCCCCTCCAACGTGGACTACTTCATATCAAGCATACCCCACGTTTTACAAAAGTAACATCATTTTTTTATCTGCCACTGTTATTGTTAAGTTTTCTTTTAGGTGTGGGAATAAAAACTACTTGGCTAAAGGAATATTTTTCCATTTGAGGAAAATGCCAGCCAAGTTAGATTTATAAGATTGATGCCACTCCTGCGCAGGTACGCAATACGAAGCTAGAGCCAGCAGGCTTTTAGTTTAGCTTATGTTGTCTGGCGAGCTCAGGTTTATGGCTCTATAGCTTCATATTTAGCATACCAACTACAAACAAAATTGGTTGTAGTTGAAATAAGAATAACTTAGTTAAGGATAGGGAAAGAGGACTTAGTAGAAAACTGTTGGCGCCGATTCATTTTGAAAAAGCAACAGTCAATAAGGACTAGGGCTGGGTTTCAGTACTCGATTGACATAAATCGATACCAAGTATTATTGAAACGTCTCCCGTCAAAAACGATACCTGCAATCGATCCTTTTTGCATCCTGAGCTAGAAATGATGACTATTTAACCCCCTAAGTAGTATGCAAGGACACATTCATTGCACTTTCTTGCCTGAGTATACATCTATGCACTATATACACATACATGGATTAAAAATGTGTGATGGATGCTGTGACCCACAGGCTGATTTAGAGCATTTTGTATTTTGTAAATATTAATAATTTGAAGAGTTTCAAAATGCATTTGAGTGGCATTTTATTTAATGCTTCTATTCACATGATGGGTATTGAATGAAGTACTTAATTGGTATTGGTATCACTTAAAGGGTACTTGGATTGGTACTGGTGTTGTAATTTTTTAAAAGGATATCCAGCCTTAATAAGAATACTCCAACAGTCAGCCAGCTGACCAATGATCATCACTAAGTAAGTCAGTCAGTCAATGAAAGGCAGAAGTTGCCATGTGTAGGGCGTGTCCAGCCATCTATTTCTGGCCATTATCTGTAACTGATAAATGCCCCCTCATTTTGCATGATTTTTGCATTTGCCTGTTTCTTTCTCACAAAGTCACATCAGGTCAGCAGTTTGTTGCTGATTAGTAGCTTTCATTCTAACTGAAGCTTCAATTCTAACAGCAGATACACATGTTCAAATCCAGCACCCAGTTTCTAGCAGAATGATTTTTGCAGCTGTTGCCCCCACCCATTCTCCATCTCCTCCTCCTCCTCCTTCTTTTTCACACTGCTGAGAGATTCAAATCTGTCAGATGCTCTGGGCTTAAGCATTTGCTTTAATTACGTCTGCCACAGAGAGCAAAGTATCTCTTTTTTTTTGGTGATAAAGCCCTCACTAGGCTTTTTCTATTCTCCATCTCTGTGGGATGTGGTGTAGTTTTTGTTAAAAAAAAAAACAAAACAGAAATGACTGAAAATAACTGTGCCGGGGTGGTCTATAGAGCCACTATTTTTGCCTTCCCAGGGCGTCCAAGTGATCATATCGCAGCTCTGTTTCCATTTGTCCAGCCTTGCCTATCCCCTTATTGTGGGATGGGGATGTCTGATGGATCAGCTGGATGCTCTGCTGTGTTCTCATGTGAAACATATTGCTTTTACTCGGCTCTGAAAGGAATTAGGTCAGCACATGAAACATTCATAAAAGATACATTATGTGTAAATGGCTGACAGCTTAAGTCAAGAAGCTTCCCCCCCAAACATGCTTAGCCCGCTCGCTGGGTAGATCTCAGCCTCAGCTTCCCATCTCGACACACACAGTTAACAGTTATTCCTTCTTAAAATAAAGCATATTATGGCATGTGCGCATCCGCCCTCAGGAGCACACACCGCTACTATAAACATGTGACTGCAATTCCAGCGTATTAAATCAAAGAAGGGCACAAAACAAAAGGGGTACACATGCACAACAAAATCCGTTTAAGTGCACGCAGGCAGTAATGCTGAAGATCATGGACATAGAGAGCACAATGAAGCATAAAAGTGAAGCTCTGCCGGGAGTGAAAACAGTGAGTTGGTTGTGGATAGCATGCAGAGCTGTGCACACAAGCCACAAGACATTCATCTCTTTTGGGCATGGCTTTCACCACCGCTCTGTTTTTAATTTTGCCTGTTCTGAACTTGAATGCACCAGAACAGCATTTTTTTAAAGCCCTACTGTATATGTGTGATATCCTCATTGTTTAGTTGTTGGGGGAGGGGAGACGGTGTGTGTGTGTGTTTGTGTATGTGTGTATAGTGGGGGAGGGTGTAGCACAGTTTCACCATTTCTGTTGGTGCTGCTGTTCGATCAAGTCTGTACACGGAGACAATGAATATGGTCAGACTGTGCTTTAGCCAGTGCTTTGGATCATATGTGACTCTGATCAATCACATGGAACCTGATCTTTCTATTCTAATGTGTACCCCTTTCATATGTGGTCCTAAATCAGATACAGGTCTGTTTTTTTGCAGTGCGAGCTCAGATCTGAGCAGAAATATCAGAATTCATGCAAATTTTACATCATTCGCCTGAATTGAGTGTCTTGCTGTGAGAGTCTTGTGGAGAGGTGCTGACAGATGTACTTAAAAGTAGCACTTGACATTTTGAAATTTTGGATGAAATCTGTTTCTGTGAAGCCACTCACGTCACGATCCCACCACTCCTGGCTTAAACTCCACATCCACCCACACTCATCCATATAGAAGTAGCAGCCATTACTGCACAAAAAGCCATAACAAAAAATGTGCTCTCTTTCTCCTCGTCCTCGCCTGCTCACGCCAGGCCTGTAACAATAACTACTTTTATTGGATGATATATTGTCTCAGGAATAATCACGATAAACAATATTATTGTAATCTGAAGATCAGTTTATACCATTGATATAAAGATAATATAATAGCATAATAATACAGGGGGCTGGGATTGGAGAATAGGTGCTACACTTCTGTGAAAACACAGACTGCTATTATGGGACGGGACAGAGTTATTGACCTTTAAATTTCATATAAGCTGTAGTCTCCACTCAGGACTTGCACAGTGAGGAATGGAGGCAACTACTTGCTTAGCCAATGTGACATGAATAGCCTCTTAGCTGCTAATGTGAAGTGTGGCAATATTGAGGCAAAAAAAATGATCAAGGTCATGTCCATATATAGACACGATGATGTTGATAATTACGTTATTGTACGATAAGTCAATAATGTAATTATTGTAATAGGCCTAGCTCACACATTTGCTGGTTTCCACTGTACATCACCTTAATGAGACAGGAAACACTGATTTCAATGGCCTCTATGTTTGCTTCCATACGACAGCTTGCTGCAATTTACGTCTTTATTGTTGTTCTTTTGCGCCTGCAGATCAGTTCAGGACCGTGACTAGTTCACACTGTATTATGATATTGGCTATATTTAAAAAACATTGTGAATAGTCAAACTAAAAAAATTAGTTAGTAAATGAGTTTAGCACTAAGTCTTGCAGTATGAACGTAGTCAAGGAGTATCTATCTATATTCATCTTATTCTCTATTCTCAGAAAAGGAAAACCTGCTTCAAAACAGAATTATCACATTATTACCTTTTATTCCCTTGATGTTAATCACATCTAGGGATCAGACAACTCACTCCTTATTCATGCAGATGACCAAGTCACTCCAAACATTTAAAAAAAAGTATATTAAAAATGGATTATATGACATTCAGCTCAAAATCAGACCTGCGTTAGAACAATGCGAGGGGAAGTGTTGGTGGGTGGGTGTTGTTTAAGGTGCCAGTGAGACAATGAAGCGTTATAATGGCTGCGCCAAGTGTAGCATTCAAGTGCTAAGATTGGCCAGGTGTCCATGTGCCACTAGCCTGCTATTAAATGCCTGTTAAGTGGGTGTCTGGTGTTGAGTAAAGGGAAATGTTCCTTCTGAAGGAGTTAACAGTTTGAGTCAAGCATAGAAGCTGTATTATGTGTAGCTTGGAAAACAGAAATGTAGAAAAAGTTACACTTAATTTATTAAACAGAATATATTTTTAAAAAAGGAATCAAAATGTTTGGTTTGGTTGGGAGTGGTTAAACATTTTTGGTCAGTAGATTTCTGTTATTCTGTTATTAAAACTCAGTAAAGTTTATATTTCTGAATCCTCGCTACACTCACACACATGTACGTATCTATCTACCATATGAGTCTCCTACATAGTTGCATTTGTGTCCTTTCATTAGCTGCACTGTGAAAGAGTGACGTCATGCTTTGTCCTGCCTGCTACGCAGCTCTCAGAGGGCCCTGAAGTCAGTGGGACCTGGGGACGTCTCTGTATAGTGCGTAATGCCACAAGAGATGACTTGGCACAAAAAAACGAGGTGCTTTTGAATAAGCCACTGTACTACTGAATCTTGGCCAGCTAATAAAAAAAGAATCAATGCTGCACCAAAGACTCAAGGGTAAAACTCGCTGATGGAACAACCTATTACCGTCTCAGCAAAGTCACATTTTCATTTATAGCCTTAGATTAGAGTCACATCACTTCTGCAATGCCCCACATTAATCACTACCATGCCGTCCATGTTTAATCCTTCATTACTGGTTTCAGATGTTCCACTTTTGAAATAGGCATGAGATCCAAAAAAATTCTAAGGAGTTACATCAGTTTCTAAAAATACCCACAGAGGGGTATGAAGTATGGTTTTGATTTTCTGTTTTGGGTTTTCTATGTCGAGTTTTATGTTTTCACCTGCTCTTAATTGAATTTCAAATCATTTCAAAGCTTATTCCAATGCTGCCTACACACTGTTCATCCCTGTCTCCGTCAAGTTTAATTCTCACTCATCTTAAACCTTGCAGTATTGTGTACTGCAGAGTAATCCTGGGTGTGTGTCCATTCCCACTTTGTATGCAGCATGACCTTGGACAAACCATTTGTCTCTATTCTTTGGGAGAGGTCAGGTGACTGCAGTGCTGGACTCTCCTGACAGTGACTGCTTACCTCATTTATGCAACATCTTGGTATCTACCGTGACGAGCACTCTGGTGGCAATTTCACCTTTAAACTGCTCTTGACCTCACTTAGCAGCATTTTGTATCTCTGCTGCTGTATGTGTGAGTGTGTGCGAGTGTGTATTTGTGTGTGAGAGAGAGAGAGATTCAGGTGCTTAAGATGACTTTCAACAAATCTCCAGTCTGATCTCTGCTTGGTATTCTCAAGTAGATCCAACTGCACACTTCACATTTGGGGACCACAGATCTGCAATGAAGCTAATATTTATGTTCATTTTGTTATATATAACCACGTCAAACAGATAACAGATCTGGAATAAAACTAAAAATATGAACCTCTTTTGTGTTGTCAATGTCAATTGAATGTGTCTCTACACCCACTGCCTTCACATATGTGTACAATACACCAAAATACAAAACATTAAAAAAAAAACATATTTTCCAGTATTTCTTAACTTCCCACTCAGGATAAGAAGTTCATGATACTGTAACCTTGGAGACAAACACAATATCACTGTGTACAACTAGCTAATCTTTAACAATACACTAGCAGGGATGTATGAGATGGACATGGCCAATAGTCTGTTGTGCGTTACATGTGTGAAAGAGCAATTAGTTCATATGGGAAAACAACTTTAGTCTTGTTAGTTACAGGACTGTTATTTTCTTATTCTGAGTTAAATTAAACATAAAAGTAAAGTTCTGCAGTTGGGCTTCTATTTTGGTAATGTCCAAGGGTAAGATGTCTAGATCCTAAACCTTGCCAATACTGTCATGGTGCTTTAACAGGCATTGTGAGGGTGCAAAATTTCAGTGTAAGTGACAAAAATGAGACACTAGAATACATCTTTAGTGAGCTCTCAGTCCAGGGAAGGCAATACTTTGTGACATGGCACATAGCCAAAGGCTTTACAGCTGACATTTCCATAGAGACAACTATGTACAATAGAAGTAACACTGCTTTATTACTTTTCTATTAGCAGCTATCCACACCTTTCATCCCTACCCATCTCAAACTGCAGTTACTGTGAAATGACTCATGTCTGTGATGCTGAGCTGAACAGGTATGTAGGAGTGAGCTGCCAGGTGCCAGGTTTGCTATTCTCTCCTTTCAATCCATTGAATGTATAGGCCTGCTGATAAATAAAACATGGGGCACTGTGATTCAAATGAAAGGAATCCTAATCTCCTCATCAAGCCCCCTCCGCCTCCTCTGACCGAATGCAAGGACTGAACCAAGGTCTATCAGTAGCTAAGAGGGTGCGGGTGTGGTGGAGGTAGCGCATGGGGGAGTGGGGGGCAGCGGTTGGAGGACGGCAGAGGAGTCCAGGGAGAAAGCCTTTGATGTTAGAGCAGCATGTCAGATTAGTACAACAGCACCAGCTCAAAAATGGAGATGAGGGTAGCAAGAGAAGAGACTCCTGCAGGCTAGAAGCAACACTGGGGACTGACAGTGTGCCTCAATCATTTCCATATATGTGCATCAAAAAAGATACCCGCAGTTTGATGCTGTGTTCAAACTTTAGACTGAACTGAAACTGCAACGCTCCAGCATCATCAGGATGTCAATCAGTATCAAAACCTTGCTTCTTGTTGCCAAAGTACATTGGATAAATATGCTTATTAAGGTAAACAGCAAAATCATTTGTGTACTATTATGTATTAAATAGTTTTTTGGCTTTTTATGACCATCATCTTTTTTTTGTTTTTGGGAACAATTAACCAGGTCAATTGCTGAGATCTGGGACATGGTGACATTGCTACAACAAAGTCTGACAGGACAAAAAACATGAACAGTCAGATGACTATATAGGTTACACCACTTTATTTGGACACAAAACTAAAAGTGAGTCCACCTGAAATGTTGCTAATGTCTCAGTGGCGGTTAGGAAGTTAGTCATTTGTTAATCTTGTTTTTCTCTTATAAATAAGTTTGTCTAACTTGAGGCTTTGTTTACAATCTGTCAGATTGTCTTAATGCATATCTTCCTATAGCTATGTCACCACATTCCATTAGCAATTACCTAGCCTGTTGTAATAAAGGGACATTATCCTTTACCTGTATAAATTGGTGACTAGCTAGTCACTAACTTTTTCTGCCTACTGTGTCTCAAATCACATACTTCTGTTAGTACACTTCTGTATACTTACTCCTGTAGTGCGCAAATGTCTTGTCTCAAATCAAACACGGCTGTTGCGCACTTACCAGAAATGACAATTAGCTAGTTAACAAGCTAGTGTTAGCAAGCTGACGTTAGCATTTGCGTTACCGTTCACAGTACCAAATCATTACAGACCGCGAAACAAACCTACTCATGGTTTATAGTGGTGCTTAGTGTAAATAACACATGTATAATTTACATTTGTACAATGCGGCAATGTTCACCGTAGTTACAACGTCTTTGGCCGCCATTTACTGTTTGAAAAGTGGTCCCTCCCGTTCTGCTACATAGCCAAGATGGCGACCATTTAGGGCAAGAAGTGTCCATAGTTACAAACTCAACTTTTTGACTGTTTTGAGTGTACCATCCAGGTACTCATAGTGCATTGCATTTTTCATATGAAGTATAAGTACAAAAGTACGAAATTTGAGACACAGCAATAGTCATTTATTGATTGTTAATATAAAAACATTCATTAGTGCTGCTTAAAGTTCATTTATCCAAGATTACACTTTAAAAACGACATATTATTAGATATAAATTACAACTGGAAGCCAAATCCATGAACTGTGTAACTACTGTATGATTAGCATATAGTTATTCATGATGGCAACTTGGCATTATGTGCACAAACTAAGATGGAAACATCGCATTTTTTAAAATCACATTCACTTGTCTTCACTGCCAGCAGACTGTTGGAACGTTGAAAAACTCTGAGTCATTTTGCCAAGTTTTGTGTGCAGGAACGTTCAGTGTCACATTGCCCCCGTGCCGTCTTTCTACTGATGAAATTAATGAATATCCGGATTGCTGGCTACTGCATATGCCAAATTTTAAATGCAGCACGAGTTCCACCTTTGGGCTACACTGTTTTGGCTGTGCTTCTTTATTCTGCATCATCTCCAGCCGAGTTAATGATGTAACCTGCGTGCGCTGAACAAAGTGGGCTGCTTATGACCGGCTCCACTGAAAGAATTGGATATAATTCTTATCCACTGCACAGTGTTTTGTGCTTGGTCTGCTGTCTCTACGTAATAGCTGGCAGAGCACAGCGCTGTCAACCAGGCACTCAGGTGGTGAGTTCTATGAAACGTGTATTCATGTCCTCAGTGCTCTGTGTGCTTTATATGGCATCAAAATGAGCAGCATGAGAATCTGATTTGAAAGCATTAAGTGAGTACTCACTCTCAGCACAAAGTGATTCTTCTGTTTTGGTTGTACCCACAATTACTTCATTTTTTCCTACATCACCATTAAAGCGTCACATCGGAAAAAGAAGTCATTTGTACATTAAGTCAAGTCTATTGTGCAGCTGATTCACTGTGACATTGCCCAGCTGGGTGCCATGATAATGCCACCATCAGAGATCTGTCAACCCACCCCCCCCTCCTCCTATTCTCCTCTTTAATGGAGATGGGTCTTCAAGTGGCAGGATCAAAGCCGCAGTAGGGGTGCCAGGGCTACGAAAGGGTTAGCACCAAGCAGGGGGGGGGGGGGGGGGGGGACAGGCGGGTTTTCACTGCTGCATTGCCCAAGCTCCTGTCTGCCTGACGCTGCACAGGAAATGTCAGCTTTGGATGAAATCTGCTATGCCGCTTTGGGGGGGGGGGGGGGGGGGGGGGGGGGGGGTTATGGGTGAATTTCATGTTCCGTTTAAGATGGTAATGAATGGCATATATCACAGGGCTATCCGAGCCAGCACTGTCTCAGAGTTTCACATACACCAACGCCGTTATGTAACCATAACAACCATGACAACGTGACAAGCACTGGATGCGAAACTGAGGGCATGGATACAACAATATCTGCCGTTGGCAAGAGAACTTGAAGATCCTCTCTCTCTGCAGTATTACTGTGGCCCCTCATATCTAAAGATAGATGTCCCTGATGTTCAAACAGACTGTAACATCACACAAGTGAAAATAAAAGTGTGTTACAGTATGTAAGCTATAATATAAAGATGAATACTGTCTCATGCATAGTGCTGTAACCTCATACACACATCAGACTATGCTTGCTGAGCCCCAACAGCTGCTCGGTATCATCTTCTCTGTTCAACTCATCACTTTTTCTGCTGTTGTGAGACCAGTTGAATCTACAGTATGTGGGTGACGATGGCTTGCAGAAAGCTATATCAAGGGCCTGCAAGTCAAATTGAGTGATTTATCATGTTTTCATATTGATCTACAGTTCAATACCTTTCACAACAGTATATTTTACTACTGCTGCTGTGAACACCTCCCCCAGTGAATCCCCCAGTGGAAATGTGAATCCCATCTCACGAATAAACACGATTCACTGTCTAAGTGGCATTTCACTTTGAATGGCTGGTGGCTGTACATCACCGGGTGTATTGAATACACACACACACACACACACACACACATAAACACAACTAGCAAGCGGAGCAGACAAACACCATGTCGGCTCACAGTTGGAGAGCCAAGTGCTGCCTTCTGCCATTTGGATCACCATGGAAACAGCCAAATACACAAGCAGCACTCTCTCTCATCAGCTTCAGCTCAACATACTGCAGTCCATGTGTGATGGCAAGTTTGACATTCCATCTTACCAAGCTGCAAAAAAACTCATACAAAGATTGGATGGTTAAAAAAAAAATACCAAGAGGACATGCAGTTTAAAAAAAAAAAAAGATTTTCTTTGCACTGATGGCTTAATCTGCAGTTTTGTTTTGGGGTTGCCAGTCACAGCTTGATGATATGGAGAGGATGGAAAGGAATAAACTGGGCAATGAGTGGGTGACAGCTTGGTGGGGGGAAACAAGGGGTAATACTGTACATAACTGCCAGTATGCCTATTAAGCATATGGGTATGAAATTGACAAAAAATCAGCAAATCACTGCATGCCGATATTAAGATATAATGAATATACCACTGGCTAACCAGTAGTCAGTGCAGTCATGACACCAGCTGGGCAACATCTGCTATGTTATATGACACATATTTTCTAGGCACGTTATTATCATTAGAGCAGATTCACATGTAAGGCCGACAGCACAGCAGCGCAATGGGTGCATGTAGTAAATGACGCACGTTTACAACACATCCTTCGTTTGTTGCATAAAAATGTAACGGGATCACCACTGCTGGGATGTGCGCGCTGCAAGCCCCTGCGAGCCCCCCCGACGCCGCGATGTGTCTCCTATAATGCAACCCACCTGCCAAAAGCACCAACTAATGAGCCCGATGACAGATGTTCAACATGCGTTACAGCCACCTCCCCTCTCCTCACCCGCTCCTTCTTCTCTTCCTTACCTGCTCTGAGCGCTTCACCCAGGCGGACCTCGGTGATGCTGCTCGGGTCACTCTGAGATCTTCCCCGCTGCAACACGCAGTCCTCATCCAGCCCGTCCGATGACGCCATGGTGAATAGAAAACACACACACACACACACACACACACACACACACACACACACGATTTAAAACTGAGACGTAACCGCCGTCTGCCAAGGTCACCGGCGGCATCAAGTGGTGGAGCAGATTGGAAGTGGCTGGACTGCTGCCGCCGCTGCAGCTCCTGCAGGAGCAGTGCTGGGGAAATCCATTACGCGCGTAGCATCATGTCGCCTTCGAGTGCTGCTCGTAAAGCCCCGCTTTTACAAATCTTAAACTCGCCTTTCACTTCACGTTTTCTTTTGGTTAAAATGACCCAGTATTAGAAAGGAGCTCCCTATGTATGATGTCTGTGCAGCGGACAGATAATATTACAAAAGTTGTTATAACGCACCATCACCATGCCACACCAACTAAGACCAACCAAGCCTGTAAGACTGGAACATTTCAATGCGCTTTTATGGGGCTCATAAAAGGGGGGTACTTTTCATTGTGATCTCCGACAGTCCTTGAAGGCAGCGTTGGATTTAAGGCCGTTTGGTAAATAAATGAGGACTTTCTCAATGTCTGCCTTTTCCTAACTTAGATGTCATAGTCCACATGAAAAGCATGTAGCCTATAATCAGATATGATGGAGCTACTAAAGTACATGCACATTATTAATGAATAAGTGAAACTTTGATTTCACTTACTCCTCACTCCAGAGAGCCTATAAAAGGACCCTGGATGCCCCCACACCACACTTTAGAAATAGTGGGCCTATTGGGAATTAATAATGCTTGTAAAGTTAGGCAACAAGATTACAACATGATAGCTTATAACAGCACCAAATTCTATCTATTTTAACAACAAATCAACCAAATCTCCATCTCCACAGCATGTATTAGCTCAATTCTTTGATGTTACTGCCATACATTTAGGCTGTTTTCACACCTGCCTTCAGATTGGTTTAACACAGCAATGGCACTCAGGTGCAGGCTAAAACAACCGGACCGAGACCTTTTTAAAGAGCAGGTCTCGGTCACGAACTCTGCAGATCCGACCTACATCCGACCCAGCTGCAGGAAGCATTGCGCATTTTTTTTGGGATGAAACCAGCTCCCATAGCCAGCTGCGCTATGCATTGTGAAATCTGTGGGCTCCATATGTGCTCAGTGTTGTTTCCCACAGAATGACAGTGTGACCGTAGATAAGGGGAGGAGGGCCGGTTAGAAAGAACAGATTTAAATCAGCAACGAGTAGCCAAATGACAGTTCACAGTTTAGCCCTAAAACAACAGTGAGGAGCCCGTATAAACCCTGATACAGATTTCTTGCCATAATCACTCCTCCTGCTACTGACCATTAGAAGACCCTTCATAATGCACTTACAATGGAAGTGATGAGTGTGGGTGTATGTTCATCTGAAGCTAACATGAAGCTTCACACATTCAAATGAGTCAAATCAATTACATTACCTTTCAAATTTAAAGTCAATTACAAGTCTTAGTGCCAAACTCCCTCTTTTTGTTTCTATACTTCCACCACAGCTCAACAGGGAAACACACAGAGGGAATTTGATGCTAAAAAGACTCTAAATGTGTCAGATATCCACTTGATATGACTAACTCAACTTTTTTACGCATTTTGCACGTTGATTATCTAGGCACCTGAAACAGCCTGTGCACTTCACTGAGTCTTGATCTCAATCAATATCAGAGAGCTGCAGTTTTGTCATTGCCGTGTTAAACAGTTTTATATTACATTTAAATCAATAATGTTTGGGGAATGAGTTCAACACTTCATTCTTGTGAGAGCAGGTTTTGGGAAAGGTTTTTAATTCCCCACCAGGCCAGAAGATGAATTCTTTTTATTGAATTAGCCAGCAAATAATGATGTAATGATTCTGTGCACACAAACACAGGGAGGGGATCAGGAAATTAGAAAAAGAGAAGAAGATATATTATGGATGAAGAGCTGCGTGAACAGGAAGTAACAGAAACTGATGGAGAGACAGCTGAAGCCAGACAAACACATGAACTAATGCTGGACTTCATGGTATGTTTGCTCTCTGCACATATCAAATTATTATTTCCCCATAACATTTATTTGGTTATTGACTATCTTGTGTGGTCATTTACCTGCAGAAGTAGTAGGAAACTCTGCACAAAAATCATTGTTCACAGTGAAGCTCAAACACAGAAGTATGGTAATGAACCAAACATGTTTTTGAATGGAAGGAGGACTTTTGACATGTCATTAATTCATCTGTTGAGTGGGTTAATATGAACCAGGTGGTCACATTTACTGTGGTTGAAAATGCTCTCTGTATTTTGTTATTAGGAAATGTTGATTGTGTGGTTGATGGTTTCACACATTTTGAGTGAATAAAATCGGTTCACGGTCGGTAACGCTACATTTCACACGGTGTTGAGCATTTTCAACCCTTGAAATCGAGTATGAACACAGCATTTCACACACTTACTGTAGCAACTTCGCTGTTTTGCTGTTGTTGAATCAAATAAGTGTCAAGCTAACAAACAATACTTACAATCTATAGTTTGTTTTTTTAGGGAAATATCTTTACAACTGTTGGATGAATTGCTATAGCTTAACAGACATTTCCCATAAATAAAAAAAACATTCCATAATGTTTAATTTGTCCTGTTTCTATCAGCTTCAGTTGTAGACTACTTTGTGTTTCCTGCTACTTTGCTTGTATTAGTATGCTAACACATTGACGTAAGATGTTGAATACATTATATCTGCTGCTAATTGTTTGTTCTTTTTTTGTGTGTTTTGCACTGCTGTGGGCTCGGAGGAAGAGCATTATGTTTTTTTGTGTATGCAAGTACACAAGAAAATGACTAAAATTACTAAAATGACTAAAATCTTAAATATTAGCATTGTCATGGTTAGCTTGTTAGTATGCTATCATCAATCTGCCTAAGTAGCCTCACAGAGCTACTTGCATGGCTGTATACACTGTAGTGTATATACAAGTTTAAAAAACATCAACTTAAATATAGAAAATAAAGCATAAAATATTACATTTTGTTTTCTTTTTATGCTTCC
Source organism: Scomber scombrus (assembly GCF_963691925.1). NCBI lineage: Eukaryota > Metazoa > Chordata > Actinopteri > Scombriformes > Scombridae > Scomber > Scomber scombrus. Next base: position 6,267,048 of record NC_084972.1, read on the forward strand.
TGTATTCAGACACTACAGGGTAAACACTTCTGTTACTGCATCTAAAACTTGTGAAAATTAAATATTAATGAGGTTTTAGTGAGTCTGCTGAGGTTTTGAATCATATTAAATATAATTATAATGATGATTATTGATATGAGGACATGCCCAAGAAGACAGGGTAAGATTGTGGTGTTGACTTTGATCTAGCAATGTCTGTGTCATAAGCTTTCAATGAGAACTTCAACTTTAAAACAATACAGTATCTGTACCTATACAGTTTTTATCGCTTATCAGTGTCAAAAAATGATATGTTGTTTCTGATTTAAATTGCTAATGTGAACATTTTATATTTAATATAATATGGAACAAAAAGGTACTTACACACAAATGTCATGATTATAGATGATGATTAGATTTGCTGACTCAACATTTAAAAAAAATAAATCTGTGTCCAATGCCAAGAATTAAATGATCGCTGTCAAAATGACCGAGTGGTATAAAACAAAATCAACTTTAATATCAACTTTAATTATCTGACATTAATGGCAACTGTATAAATTGGTGCCTGAGCTTGCAACACATGTCTTCTCATTGCTCTGAGGCATGGTTCGTGCTGTACATCCTATAGTCCCAGCGGAACAGCCTCCCTGATATGACTCAGCAACTTAATGCAGCTTTGCTCAGGAAAGGATGCAAATTTGTTCCAGACGACCTAACAGGTAGAGGTTTTACATCTTAAAAGAATGCGGAGATGTATCTTTGGGGTACACAATTAATGATTTATAGACATGCAGTAAGTTTTTGAAATTGATTCGGTGATGCAGTGGAGGACTGTGCTCTGTGTTCTGAATACACTGCAGAAAGTGGTTTAGAAAAGCTGTTACCACTGATAAAGACATGTTTTTTCTGCTTTAGAAAGTTCTGGCAGCGTGCTTTATATTTTAAGAGGGTAGAAATATTAAATGTGACATATTTTCATAATTGATACATGTTTTAAACTGAGCATTGTTTGCACACAAAGATGAGTGCTGCAGACTGCACCAGTGCTGTAACACATACATGAATTCGTGAGTATGCTGTCTGGCATTACATACAAGCTATCCAGTATTGCTGCTGCTTTGCCCTCATGGCTGTATGTGAGTATTCATACAGTCAATGATATAAAGTTGTGTGATAAAATGTCATGTCTTAACCTAAAACCATCCAGTCCAGAGACTTCATAGGCAAAATACATGGATGTGCTCCAAATCCATAACTCTCTAGTACACCAAAGTAGCTTCTATGTTTGAACATCAGCTGATAGGACCACCTACACCTCATTTTGATGGGCTTCCCTGCTCTTCCTGATATACAACATGTAGCACGCCAGCACAGTACAAAGTAGCACCGCTACTGTGGGAGTCCAAGACTTTTAGCTCAGTATATTTATATACTTGAATTATGCATTTATGTGGTTCTCTACTCTCACACAGAGCTGGGAGCCCCTTTCTCCCTCTTACCCCTTTATCTTTAGCACACCACACCAAAAAATGGAAACGCTTTCTATGCCAAAGAAATAGCTCCTATATGAAAACCCTTTGATGGTCTGTGGATTATTCAGACTATATGGGAATACTGTCAAGAGAGATGTGTTTGAGAAACTGTTTTTATTTTTAAGTTTGTGAGGAGGAGTAAAAGTGTTTTCTTCAGTTTTTCTTCAGTACTTTCATTTTGGTCCACGTTTTTACTTTTGGCACTTATAAGAAAGAAGGAATAAAAAAGTCCTTGTTACCACTTCCTGATGAGGCAGCATTTATAAATGATTTATAATATAAGTTATAAAGGCATTGATGAGAACAACTTTTGAGTTGCCAGGTATGGGAAATCCTCCTCTAGTGTAACACTTCTTTGCTAATCATTACTAAAAGATAGGTTGACAATTTTTCAGGTCAGTCCTAAAACAACAGTCAGGTGTCCATATGAACAGTGGAAGGTTTTCCTAGCTGTATTCATTCCTCCTGTTCATACTGACTATTAAAAGATCTCTTTCAAATGTGCATTCAATGAAATTGATGGAGGACAAAATCCACAGTGTTTCCACACAGTCATTTAGTGCAAAAATGCATTGAAAAGTTAATGCGGAGCCTATAGAGGCTTCAGCAGTCTGAGTTAGTCATTTCAAGTGGATATCTGAAACATTTACAGTCTTTTTAGCATCAAATTCCCTCTTTGTGTTTCTCTGTTGAGCTGTGTTAGAAGTATAGTAACCAAAGGAGGGACTTTGGCACTAAAAAGACTGTAACGTTGAAACATAAAAGACTTGATTTGACTCATTTGGATGGCTGAAGCTTCATATTAGCTTCAGATAAACGTACAAATAAACTTATGCACAGAAGGAGGACTGTGGATTTTGTCCCCCATCACTTGCATTGTAAGTGGATTATGAAGGGATCTTCTAATGGTCAGTATGAACAGGAGAAATGATTATAGCAAAAACAACATGTGATGTTCATTTGGGCAGGTCTCCTGAGGGATTTTGTCGGTATCTTTCTTTTATATTTGTGTTGTGGGAATCTAATCATAAAAAAAATCCCACTCATAATACACTCTGCAATTCTGCATGCAATGTTAGCTAAAATTCAGGCATGTGATAAAGTATGTCACAGGGCAATCCCATACTCCTCAAATGGTTGTCGAACCAAACAGTTATTTCTGATCATTTTAGCCCCCACAGTCAAAAATATTCTTGTTCCTTCAGTTGGATGTTTGAGCTTCACTGTGCAGAATGATGTATGTGCAGACTTGACACTAGAAGTCTGTTTTGACATTCATCTGCTAAAAGTGGAAAGCTTCTCTGAGCTCATTAAACATCTGATTTACAGGGGAGGGCCTATGAGCAGGATTTCTGCCATTACAACTAGTTTGGAAGCTAATCCTGGTCCAGTATGCAACTTACTCAGTGTGATGTGGAAACTTGAAGCTTCCAGTGCACAAACACTGAGAATGGACTTTACAGTGAAGTATGAGATGTCTTCCGTTTTAAAGTTGAACTTTTGAAATCATGAAATGTTGCATGCTCATAGATTGTGGACTGTTTGAGGAAGAAAGGGTAGATTCAATTTTAAAGATTTTAACATGGTAATTATGCTGTTTTTGTGGAAAAACCGGTGGGTGAGATTTCATGACAGGAGGATGTTGGGAAATAGCTTCTCACCTATGAAATATTATTCCTTGTTCAGTAGTTTCGGCATTAAAACACCCAAACGCAGCACAGAAGTTTGGCATTTCTACTTGAAGTTTGCATTTTTTTTGAACAGGCATCACCACAAACACCTGCTTTTCCCTCTCCTGTAGCGTCCTCAGATCGCCATGGTAACCACAGCCTGACGTCACCCACGCGGATGTCTCCAGTCACCATGTACCTTTTTCATATGCCTTTTTTTTCTGTTTGTTCAATTTTCAATAAAACTTTGACCAAAAAAAAAAAGAAGAAAAAAAAAAGATTCAAACACCAGTCAAACCGTAACAGCTAGTGCTACAAAGCGGATGTAGTATCTACGTCTTTATGGCCTTTAGACACAGAGCAAGCTGCTAAATAAACATGGCAGAAAACAAAGTGGACGCTAGCCGTAAAGCTAGTGAGTCCACGCATGATAATTCAGGTGGTTCAGCGTCGCCGGAGTGTCCTGAAGATAAAGCCGCGGGAAGCAGCACGTCTCCTCCGTACAGTCAGGATCTCCGGAGCGTCCTGGTCACCAGCGTTTTAAACCTGGAGACGCTCGACGTAGACTTGTACAGGTGAGCTGGCTTAAGTCTGTCACTTTACTTTAGCTTAATAATAGCGACAGGCTCATGAATGAATGACTTGAAATGTTGTAGCCTACTTGTATGTTTTGTACTGTTTGTTTTTGTTTTGTTTTGTTGCACAGCCGCTTTTCGAGGGCTACGTTAAATGTTATTGGAAGTAATTGAGTCAAGTAGGTAGGTTGCTGCTTTTGCTGCAAAAAATAAATAAATGAATAGAAATTGATGAGGGCTTTAAATGTGGCATGAATGATGTAAAATAAGGGCAGATTCGTAAATGAAATGGCACCTGATGCTGTTGCTGCACTGGCATCTTTCACACTATTCTAGCATACTGTCATACTAGTTTTGGCAAGGTGGAAATGGTCAATTTCTTCTATGAAGTCACCAAATGATTCACTGTCCTGCTGCTTTGTATATTACTAGTGATGGAAAGTAAGTACATTTACACTTCTATACAATTTTAAGGTACTTAACTAGATTATTTCGTGTATTTGCTTGTATTTTACTACATTTCGGGAGGAACATTTAGCTTATTTTATATAACTTTTAACAGCTATAGTTTCTGTAGGTTGTTCCTTTGATTCCAAATGCAAAACTCAGTTCACAATATGATGCATCATTTTTAGATGAAAGTGGCTGAACACCCACGCTTGTTTTCAGTTGTTGTAGCTCAGGTTGAAGGTGGACAAAGTTTTAGGATTTATGTGTATGTTACTAAAGTGTGTAATATGTCCTGCACCAACAGGTGTTAAAGATGAGGGCAGCGTCTGTCTGTACACCCCCACACATTACTGAGAACACACCTTGTCTGGCCGATTCCAGCTGCACTATAGCCTCCTTTTTTCTTTAGATATAGTAACTTTTTAAATGTCGGTCTTGGTTTTAGATTTAGTAAACAGCAGTGAAGGGCCTTCAGGCTTGTACACAATGCAGATTTTGAAATGTATAAAAACAAATGTTAGACCTCAAGGCAAGGATGCACACAATGCATTTTGGAGAGAAACACTGAATGCAAAAAGAAACTGCTCACAAAAAGCCCTGTGGTGTTTTCTTGTCAACAAACAAAATATATATTTTTACATTCAGCGTTACTCAACCAAAACACATTGTGCATACAGCCTGAAGGTCTACTGAAAATGTTGCCTGCTATTCCTTCCATTTAACATATTTGCAGAGCTGGTTTTGAAGTTTTTTAAATCCTTAGTACTTTACATGTTTACTAGCTTGCAGTTTTTCTGCATTACAGCCACCTGCAGATCATTTATATGTTTTGAAACAATTCAGGAGGACTGTATAGTTTGTCACTTATGTGCATGCACAGGTGTATGTGCGTCTTTGTGCACCTGCATGAACAAAATAGTGACCCACATTGCACCAAAAAATCTGCTCTACTAAAGATCAGCAACTGCATGATCCCTTTAAGTCAAGACTATGTGTGCCTGCGTTTAAAACCATCCACAATAGTTTAAATTAGCTGTAACTTAACCAGCGACATTATAATGCTGCTTACATTTAACACACCAATAATTATATCTACTAATGAATTTAAAACATGGCATTATTTTTGTACTTTAAGTGTATTTTGTGGAAAACACTTCTGCACTTTAAAATGACCTTTATTGTTTATTTTTATATTGTGATATTGCTATTTTTATCTATGTAAATAATCTTAGTACTTCCTCCACCACTACTGCTGTTTACCCTGTATGGACAAGAACACTCAAACAGCCTTAAAAAAGATGAAAGTCTGCATCTTAAAAATTTAGTGGCATCTAGCAGAATGGATTTGGCAGAAATGGAATATAATATTTTATATATATATATATATATAAGTATTTTTTAATTGATGTATAATCATCTGCAAATAAGAATGACTCTGTTTCATTCCCACCTTCCATAAGAGAGGGTTTGTGGAGAGAGGGAGGAGCAGGGAGGTTTGCTTCCAAATCTCATGCTTGATTTCTAAAACAAGATCATTTTAACTTTAAGTAGAAAACTTCATTCAAAACCACCAAAGTGTCAATTTACCTCTGCCTGCACTGGACATTGTGAAGCTTATAGTCTTCAGTTTCTGTGCACTGCTATTTACACACATGATGGGAAGAGAATATTAGAAACACTGTCAGTATAATGCAGTCATTAAATAAAGCCTAAAAAAACAATCACTTCACAAAGGTAGGCTCCATTGTACAGCTTCTGTATTTGATGGCATTCAATTGTGTACAGGGAAATCCATTAAACTCAAATACACTGACCCTCTTTGTCAGAGCTACATGAACATCATCTAGTGAGACTGCATCACATGTATTTCAGTCGTCTATTTTTTCCCAGAGGGACTCACCACTGGGTGCCTCGCACTCAGCGTTTGTTTGGGGGTCAGATAGTGGGCCAGGCCCTGGTGGCTGCTGCCAAATCTGTCAGTGATAACCTCTACGCCCACTCTCTCCACTGCTACTTTGTAAGAGCAGGTAAGATGTAGCATGACTCCCGGTGCAACCCTAATATTAAAAAAGTTTTATCAGCATTTGGAGTGTCAGATACTCTTTTCCCACAGCTGTCATTTTTCTTTTTTCTTTTTTTTCAGGGGATCCGAAGGTTCCCGTTCTGTACCAGGTGGAACGCACGAGAGACGGTCGCAGTTTCGCAGTGCGCTCCGTGAAGGCCATCCAGCATGGAAAACCCATACTCATCTGCCAAGCGTCCTTCCACATGCTGCAGCCCAGTCCCCTGCAGCACCAGTTCACCATGCCCACTGTGCCTCAGCCCGAAGACCTCCTCACAGCAGAGCAGCTCATCCAGCTTTATTTAAGGTAGAAAGACTGCTTCTTTTATTAGTGGCAAAGCAGCATTAGCAGGGGGTTTGACTAGACACAAATGTAACGACAAAACAAGCCATTTGTGCACTTTATATACTTAGTGGGTTAGAATAATGGTTAATACATAGGAGTAACACAAAAATAAAGGAGCATTACAGAGTTTGAGAGTGATTTTTACACTTGCTTCTATTAGTTTCAAACCATGCTTGGGTAGTTTTAGTTTTATCTGGAGGTGTTTTGACACACATTTGACTTTTCTGCCATCATGAATACAATGGAGGTCAATGGAATTTTGTTTGTGGTGCCCAAAGCACTAAAAAATAATATTGAATAAGCTCAATAATTGTATTTCTTTCCATAAATAATGTCCAAGTTGAACAGTGTCCTGGAACATTTTTCCACCAAAGAAATGGGAAAAATTGTTTAACCAAAAACCAGTAATTAAATGGAAAAATGTGGAAAAAGTGTGACAATTGTAACATCATACAGAGTGCAGTTAACTACACTGTGTATTTGTCTGTCTCATACAGTCATGCAGAGAAGCACTGTCTTATACATACTTTACACATGTGGGACAGCTGCATTACAACATGATTTGCAAAACATTTTGATTTGGATCTTTTATAACTCTATAAACAAATGAACATCTTTTCAACACATGATGGCAGAAGAGCAAGAGAACATTTGTAGCTTCGAGGGTGAAAGAACAGTTGATGACAAACAGCATCAGTTAGTTTTGCGTAGTTGTATATTTGCCTCTGACACATATTTCGCCATAAAACAAGGTCTACATTCACAAAGAGTAGGCCGATGAGTTTATTATTTATTATCTGTTGACCTCTAAAACACTTTTTGGAAGTGATGCAGCTGCTTGTGATGCTACATTGACTTCCTGTTTACATAGTCGAAACTCATCATCTGTATTCCCTCTTCATTATTTCACAGTAAACCAGACCTGGCAGAGAATGCAAAACAAGGCCTCAACAAACTGCTGGCTAATGAAGTCCCCATTGAAATAAAACCAGTCAACCCACCACAGTTTTACAAGCACACCGCAACCGAGGCGAGGAAGCTGTTCTGGGTGCGAGCGCGAGGATATATCGGTAAAATGCACTCAATGGATCATACCACCTTCTGCACACACGATGCTATACTATAAGCAAAGTGTGTCGATGCATTTTAATGTGCGTGTTTGTGTGTAGGTGAAGGCAACATGAAGCTGCATTGCTGCGTGGCGGCGTACGTGTCTGACTTTGCGTTCCTGGGCACCGCACTGCTGCCTTATCCCCACTACAGGGCCCACTTCTCAGCCTCGCTGGACCACGCCATGTGGTTCCACAGCACTTTCCGCAGCGATGAGTGGATGTTGTATGAGTGTGAGAGTCCGTGGGCAGGTTAGTGTGTCATCCACTTTGAGCGTTCTGTCTGTTACAACACTTATAAAATGTCGAGCGGGGACAAATCTTTGGGTATTTCTGAATATTTAGTGGGGTTTTTTAATGCTACTTTTGTGGCTGGCTACCCGTGACAGCCACCCGTTTAGACACAAATTACACTTCTGCACCTCCCACTTTAACCTGACATGTTGTGTTTATTGTGTCTTGCAGGAGGCAGCAGGGGACTTGTTCAAGGGCGACTGTGGAGAAGAGACGGGGTGCTGGCTGCCTCGTGCTCCCAGGAGGGCGTCTTGAGAGTGAAACCAGTCCCAGAGCCCAGCAAACTATAAGCACATTTCTAACATGTATCATGTGTATATTTTAATCATAGAAGTTTTATTTAATTTTAAGATGCAAAAATAGTAATATAACATGAGTTTATGATGGTTTTATTATGAACATGCAAACATTTCATTCATATTTCATTTCCTAACAATAAATAATATATAATGTCTTTTTTTTATACTTTGTGAAATGAGATGTGCATACAAGTTTCCCAGTCACTAATTATACACAATGTAGTCTTCAACTTTGCCTACTACTTCTTCTTTATTCTACATAACTGTACTACATACAACTTTATTCATGCTCATTTTAAAAAAGTGATTATGATAAGACCAGAACATGTAATGTTTGTTTTATCACACAAATTCAATGTCAAAATTTGACAGTAGTAGTAGACTAACATTCAATTTTACAAAACATGGATTTTTGGTCATGTCTTTTCACTATTTAATGTCTGAGTTCCATTAAATAGAAACAAAGATGGCATATAGTGTGTATGACTCTCTATAGCACATGCAATTACCAGGACATGCCACAAGGGCTTTTTCTCAATGTGAAGTAAAGATCTGCCTGTGAAAGAATGAAGCAGATGAATGAAATGTAGGTCGAGGCAGCCAGGGAGATGTGTAGCCCGATCAACCAGGGAAGAATGAAATGAGAAATGTAGTCAGTTTTAGAGCAGCTCAACAGATTGATGTACCTGTAATATTGCCATTTTCCACTGTAGTTACTTGGGCAGTTCTTGCATGTAAATGAGTAGTTTAGATAAAAAAAGAAAAGTTTGTAATTTCCACTCGGCTCAACTCAATTCAAAATTGCAGATATGTCTATGTGGTGCACAAAAAGTTCAGCAGATTTAAGTACAAGGCATAATGCTGCTGTAAATGTAGGGTTCTAATTAACATGAATCTCAATATTGTCTCCTATCCCACAGTGTGGTAATTGGACATCTTCTCCCATTGTTTGCCCTTTGGTAATTGTTATTGTAAAGATGGAAAATGTCCATAACCAACTAGCCTGCATTTTGAATTTAAGTCCACTGTGCCTGGCAGCAGGTAGAAACAACGCTTTTACACTGTGGAAGAGATTTGTGTTAATCCCATGGTTAACACTGATGAAAGTCAAGATAAGATTTATGAGACTGCAATCTATTGTGCTTGCAGTACAAATGAACAAAAGGTTTGACGTTTCAAATTGAAAGAATCCACAAAGGGCAGAGTCGGACTACAATGAGTGTAAAGATGACTGGCTGTCCCGATTGGCCCAGTGTGTGGGTGTGACCTTTGCTATTTGACCATTAGTGACATAAGCAGAAACTACGATGACAGTATGATTTTCAAATAGGCCAGGGTAATGATGAGGAATCCTGTCACCTCGCAGTAGTGCTGGTCATGTGACTGTTGACCAGTTTCAGCACGTGGCTTCTCTTTCCTTCTTTTGATGCACTTTTCCTTCAGTTCCTCCACATCTTTCTGAACATCCTCCTATTTCACGGGGACGAAGGTCCAGAAGATCCAGCTGATCCAGCTAGATGTGGCTTAAATGTTCATACCCCTTCTGTTATGTATGTGTGTGTTGTTTTTATATTCCCTCACTACTCAAACATAACTTTAGGTCTTGTTAGGCTAACTGATTACATTACCTATGTGTGTATTGTTTTTCATGGGAGGGCAGGCTCTTCGGTTTACATCATGTTTGGGGCCATATGAGACATGTAGAAGAGAGAACAGGGAAATAAACAAAGATAAATCAGTTAGATACTTTGTCTTAACATTCATTTTATTCTTTATTTCAAAGAGTGTTCATTGTCATTATTATTACATATTGTGGAAAGTATCAGGTTTAGGGAAGTCACAGCATTAATGTAGTAGATGATGAGTTGGTTTTTTTGTCAAATTATGAAGCATTTGTTTAATTTGTATAGCTGTTAATACTCAGTTTCTATAATGTAGCTGATACAAGTCTGATCAAATGTGTTTCATTAATTGCACTTCAATTGTTCCCCTTGAATACCGCTATATGCTGTTGAAAGCTCCAAAAAAGCTAGTTAGTGCACTTTTTACTAAAGAGCAAAGAAGAAAATCGATATAAGTGCTTTGTTTTACCCTACTGCTGCGCTCCTTGGTTGCTGTTACCATGGTTACCACTGGAACCACTATCCCCCATAATGCATCGCTGCTAGTAGAGCTTAGCAACGTTGACGACGCTAACCTGTGAATGTAAGACAATAACACAGTGTCACAGCAGGTGGGGATTTCTGCTATAGTTAATAGAGAAGAGAAACATTAATGGCAACCTTCGGACGCTAACGTGAGGTACTGACACCCAGCTATTAGCTACGCGGCTAACAACAACGTTATATTCTGAACAACTTAGAGTTAGCCGCTTGAGCTATTTTTGCTAACAGTAGTCTAACGTATGACGATGGATGCTTAGCTTCTTACTACAATGTTTCGAAGTTGATACTGACTAATCATTGACTGAGACAATTATAGCCAGTGCATATTCGTGCTAACTTAATCCGTAACTATTTAGAATAGTGATAATGTGCTAAAGGATACTTACTAGCTAATTCAATGGGATGTAACTATGACTTAAACCCTGTTTCTAGGTGTATGGATGTATCTAAGATCATACAGTGTTGAGTGAACCTAATAAAACATGGAGAAGGAACAGCACAACTCTGTGGTCTTCAATGCCTCTAAAAGAGAGCTCTTTACTATGAACAATGGATACAAATCCATGCAGAAGAGACTCCGGGCTCAATGGAAAATACACAGGTAATGTGTTTGTGGTATAACACTGTGCTTTGTCCAGAGCCACTACCACATTTGTCCTAATTGTGTAGCATTATTGAGGAAGTAATGTTAAATAAATGCTGTCTCCTTCAGTATGAAGGAAGAGCTGTCTATTGAGAAGCTGAAGGGTGTCAAGTTGTGGATAACTGCAGGGCCAAGGGAGAAGTTCACAGCATCAGAGGTGATGTATCAAAAGTGATAACATTTTTAAAAAACAAATTCATGAATAGCATTGTATATATATATGCTGAAAAGATGTTTCCATGAAACAGCTCTTGGCATGGGAGAGGGTAGAAATTTGACTGTGTGGCTTTTTTGCAAATTGTGAATTTTACATTATCAAAGCAGCAAAGTGGATAGTTAAAATAAAAAAAGTCAATAAAAAGAATAGAGAACAATGAATAATAAGTAAGTACAAAAGCAATACGTTTAGATTTAGCTTCAGGTGCACTCAAGGACTGGGATTAAAATAAGAATAAACAAATGTATCCATTCATTCACTCATACTCTCATCTGCACAGCAAAACTAACCACACACTCATCAATTGCCAGCATATGCAGTAAAAATATTGGATGTTAAAAAAGTTCAGTTCAGAGTTCATTATGGTGATGACAAACACCATAATAAAACAAACACCAGTAGTAAAAAAAATATAGTAAAATAATAGTAATCTGTAGTAGTAATACTAATATACCTGACTTGGATATTGTTATTGCACAGATTTAAACACAAAGCGTGTTTTCATATGTTTTTGTCCCATTTGATTTCAGCTGGAGGTGCTGAAGCACTACCTGGACAGTGGAGGAAATGTCCTCGTTATGCTCGGCGAAGGAGGGGAGATGAAATATGACACCAATATTAACTTTCTCCTGGAGGAGTTTGGGATAATGATCAACACTGGTGCGTAAATGAAATCTTGACACTTTATGACACCTCACATCATTTATGCAATCGTAGTGTATTGTGTGTATTGAAGTTTGATTGAATCACATGTTCTCCATCAACACTACAGATGCAGTTGTGAGGAACGTGTATTACAAGTACTTCCATCCAAAGGAGGCGCTCGTATCCAATGGTGTATTGAACAGGTTGGTTGTTACAGTATTTATTGTAATTCTCACACACATACACTTTTATAGTTTGTTTGTGTACATATATATAGTTCTAATGGATTACTACTGCTACAATAAATTATCCTATACACTGATGCACATTAAAGCTAACATATTTTTTCCTAATGTTGTGTTCAGAGAGATCAGTCGAGCTGCTGGCAAAGTGATCACAGGAATAACTGAAGATGAAAATGTTGGAAACAATGCACAGTAAGTGATTTGGTTTTATATTCCTATTTGCACTGACTGCTACATTTGATAATAATAATGAACTTTAATTATAAAGCACCTTTCATACAAATGATATAGCTCAAAGTGCTTCATAGAGAAAAATACAATACAATAAACAGATTGTGTTCTTGGAGTGGTTTTAAACACATGATTTCCTGTCTTTAATTGCACAGAGCTCTCACATTTGTGTATCCATATGGCGCCACTCTGAGTGTGATGAAGCCTGCTGTTGCCGTCCTTTCAACTGGCTCAGTCTGCTTCCCCCTCAACAGGCCTGTCCTGGCTTTCTTTCAAGGAAAGGTCAGAGACACAAGATGTGTGTTTTCATACTTATTCTACCTGTGTATGTATATACCTGTGAAGTGATGTAGAAATATGTCTCATGTGTTATTAAGGAGGCTGGAAAACTGGTAGTTCTGGGTTCCTGCCACATGTTCAGTGACCAGTACATGGACAAAGAGGAGAATAGTAAAATCATGGTGAGTGCAGTCAAAATTTTAAGATGTTTAAAAAGTAAACTATCTGGTGGAATCTGAGCGTGGGAGTATTTTTGCTCAACACTCTGTCATACTTTTCCATTCCAGGACGTCGTGCTCCAGTGGCTCATGACTGAAAATATTCAGCTGAACCAGATTGATGCGGAAGACCCAGAAGTGAGGATGTCTACTTCACAGGAGAATGATATCTTTTAAATGAGCCAGCATCCGTCTCATCCCCCCTTTTTCTTTTCTCGTCCTCTAGATCACAGATTACACCATGTTGCCAGACACGGGGTGCCTGTCGGAACAGCTCAGAGTGTGCTTACAAGAGGGTGACGAAAACCCCAAAGACTTCACCTCCCTCTTTGATATGGCTCTGTTCAATTTGTCGACCGATACTTTACCCCAAGTCATCAGGTGAGAATGCAAAATGTACTTTGAGAACATCATGTGCTCTTATTTTTCCTCAGTAGCTAAATGGTCATGTTTTTTGCAGTGCTTACAAGCAGCTTAATGTCAAAGATGAGCCGCTTCAGCTGATCACACCGCAGTTTGAGACCCCTCTGCCTCAGCTCCAACCTGCTGTAAGTCAGTCCTGACAGTGCTCTTCCATACATTTCTAGAGTCATATGCAACTGCATTTAAACCCACAAGTTTTGGCTTTTGTCTTTTAGGTTTTCCCACCTGCCTTAAGCGATTTGCCTCCACCCATGCTGGACCTGTTTGATCTAGATGAAACCTTCTCCTCTGAGAAAGTGCGCCTTGCTCAGCTCACAAATAAATGTAAGATGGAGTACTTGACTAAGCAAAATGATTCAACTGGTTAGATTTAGAATGTTAAGGTGCAATATATCTCACTTTTAAAAAATTGGTTCTGCTCTCAGGTACAGATGATGATCTTGAGTTCTACGTGCGGAAATGTGGGGAGATTCTGGGCGTGACTCCAAAGTTGGATAAAGATCAGAGGGATGCCAAGCATATCTTGGAGCACATTTTCTTCCAGGTTGTAGAGTTCAAGAAACTCAATCAGGTGAGAGCCCTTTAAATCCCCCAAAAGTAATCGATTATGCATTTAAAATTATGATCTAAAAATAAATTCTCCCTTTTGCAGGAGCACGATATCGACACCGAGGCACAATTCACTCCGGGTCAATGATTATTCAGCTCTGCCTTTTCAATATACTGTACCATGACTAAGCAGAGGAGTATATTCTGTAGGAAAAAGCAGACTGTTACTGTTATTCTGGACTGCACTAACATGGTGCTGTGATGACTGAAATGTATGACTGTATATACACCTTTTTAATCTTTATACCTTTTTATTCTGTTGTGGAGAATATGTAAAACTGTAAATACACTTGAGTAAATAAAGTCACTTTTATTTAAATCAAATATTTAAAAAAACATTTTGTACAACACTGCAATGCATCCTCACACATGGATCCTGTAAAAAAGACAAAACAAATTTAACTGGTTAACATGGATTTGCAGATTTTCACAGAACACTAATAAATTAAACTTAGTTAACTAAACTGAGCAGCTTACCTTTCAAATGTTAACCTTGAGGCAGACAAGATGGTATATGGATTAAGACCCCAAACTTCCATGTTAAGTATGCCATATAGGCATTCTTGGCCACCTCAGGGAGAAACCTCAGCTAGTGAACATTGTGTAGACTGGAGTTTGGGACTCCATATCGGCTCCTGAATGCTGGACTCCATGTGGGGTTTTGGGCTCTCTGATTTAATCAAAGATACGTCCCAGGACATTTGACAGGCTGCGAGATCGTTGTACGACTGGTCAGAACAAGCAGCCTTTTTTTGGTTGTGAAGGAGCATGTGAGGAGTGGAGGACTTTCCCTGCAAAGGCACGACCAGGTGACAACTGTCAACATCTTGAGGGTTCAAGCTGTTCAACAAAGACGCTTGAGAGGGAGAAATTGGGTCCGGCGGCAGACAGAGAGAAGCCAGGATTGACAGCCTGGCATCAGATACATCAGCTACTGTGTCATTTGACACTCTAGAGATGGACAGTTGTTCCAGTGACAGAGCAGACAGCATGCTCCGTTCACCAAAAAACTTCTTGTCAAGCTCCGATGGAGACGAACACTCAAAGCTGTTTATATCTAAGAGGCAAAAGGACACATAACAGTTTGAGTCTCATCATCGGATCAGGCTTTAATGAATGATCTTATAAGAATTAAACTTCTTTTCTTACCTTTAACAACAAACGCTTTCTCCATTGTTTCTGTGAGCCAGTGAGTGCCAGCTGAACTCCAGGTGGGTTTTAAATTGTTGAAGCTGAGTGTTAATTGACCCAGCTGGAGGCTGAGCAGGTCATCAGTCAGGATGAGGTAGGGCAGCATACAGGCTCTCCTGCCATATGAGCTCAATCAGACAGATGCAGACACATTTTAGTTTAAATAATATGTATATATAAATAATATATGTTTTTTTTAATCTTTTTATGTTTATGAAAATTAAAGTTGTAATTAAAAATGTCTTTGTTATTAATTCATTGTAGAATTTTTTAAGTATAGTGTAGTAGTAAGTATAAAAAATACGGGGGAAATGACTATTTTCTAAGCACTTTCTCATGGAACAATGAATAAAACTGGGCCTCCAACTTACAATATTTTTCATTATGGATTTTATCGCTTCTTTTTTTAAATGATTCATATTATTGTTTCATTGATCTGTGATTTAATAGTGAAAGCTCAAAATGAGGAGATGATTGTTTTTTAATGAAAAGTTTTTTTTAAAACCAATCATCTCAGTTTTTTAATTATTTTTTGACAGTTACAAAAAATTGTTAATATGGATCATAATACTGAGAAATAATAATTTATGTTAGCATTTGTATCATCTGTTTTTGTTTGTTGTTTATAATTATTTTCCTTATATATTTAATTTCCCTCTATATAACAACTAAAGCGGTGTCCATGCGAGACAATGTTTAGGGTTTAGCTAGTGACTGTATTGAATATATATATATATATATATATATAAACTATATGTTAGTTTATATATATAACTATATGTTAGTTATATAATATTGGGGATAATATGAAAGCTTAAACTTGTTAGAATAGTTTGCTCTAAATTTTATATTAAAAGATTTTACTTTGAAGCTCCCACCGGAACTGTTTTATCCTGCTACTCGACCCTATGCGCATGTGTAGTGCGCAGCTATACGTCACTGTGTAGTTTGTACGCTGGGTAAGGGCGGGAGATAGAAATCCAGGAGCGCGGACAGACAGGGCACCCTGCTACAGCTGGCTTCCAGGCTGCGACTTTAACACTCAACACAGCAGCAAGCAGCGAGCCTCCTCCACCACTGCGGACCTGTTCACGAAGACAACCAACAAACACAACCAATAAAAGCACATAATAACGGAGACACGGGCACATGACGTGCGGCGGCGGCGGCAGGACAAACCACCGACTGAACGTAAACAACAGAAACAGAGGGAAATGTCCTGGTGGCCGCGCGGGTAAGATGCTGCTATCTGTTGTCTTCAATGAGCTTTAGCATTAGCAGTACTTTCTTTGACCTCTAACTGAATAAACATGAGCATTTAACACAGTTCAGGTTTCCAGCTGGTTAATGTAAAGACTTTACATTTAGGCCTAACACTGTAAATTTCCAGTACTTTCACGGGCTCTCGTCTGTGCCGCCTTTTTTCGGACACTCACAATTAACAGGGTTCAGTATTTAACTTTACTTAAGACACTTTTTCTATTGATTCAACCATGTATTTACCCCAACTCTGCAGTGCTGTAACCCCCTATGTGTGCTATATTGTAGTCCCAGGCTTTGAGATAGCAGCTAACCCCACAGCTAAACCTGATTATCAAGTTATTCTCTGTTCACTACACTGGAAGGGCGGGCCAGTAGGGTTATTGCATTCACTGTCAGCTTCAGTGGTTCATATAACAGCTGTTGTTTTCTATCTCAGAGAGGATGCAGAGGAGGCCATGCATCAAGACACTGACTCTGATGTGGCTGAACAGAGAGACGGTGGGAAAGTGAAGGTGAAATGGACCCAAGAGGAGGTGATTGTCATGACATGTCCCGGTGATTTGCATGTTCTCAAAATAAATCACAGCCCCCAGGGAGACTTCATGTTGCTTATTTGTTTTGCTTACAGGATGACAAGCTCAAGGCTTTGGTTCAAAAAGTGGGGCAGAATGATTGGAAATACATTGCCAGCTTCATACCGGTGAGTTTCATCAACATTTCAGTTGTTTTTACTAAGCTGTAGGGCCTCGTTAGCTATTTGATGTCAATAGTGATGTTATTCAGTGTTTTGAAGCTTCTTGCGCTTGTTTTGCTTTGCTCAGAGTCACACTGAACACCAGTGTCAGCACCGCTGGTTTAAGGTCCTGGATCCAGAACTGGTTAAAGGTCCTTGGACCAAAGAGGAAGATGAGAAGGTAGGTGACTCATTAGCTAGGAACTTGACTCACTAAGACCAGTTTATCTAGTGTTATTTGTGATAACAAGTTGTATTTTAGATGCTAAGAAGCTAAATTTCCTCCTCACTCCTCAGGTGATAGAGCTTGTACATCTCTACGGCAACAAACAATGGGCTGTGGTAGCCAAACATCTGAAAGGCAGGCTGGGCAAGCAGTGTAGAGAGCGCTGGCACAACCACCTCAATCCCAACGTGAAGAAGTCATCGTGGACAGCAGAGGAGGACCTCATCATCTACAAGGCTCACTGCCTGCTCGGAAACCGCTGGGCGGAGATTGCGAAGCTGCTCCCTGGAAGGTAAATACACAATGTTTAACTCACAGGATGAAAATGTCAGCGTGGTTTTGTGTGTGTAATTAAAGCCTTGCCTCTTTGAAAAGACTCATGTTATAATATTTCTTCACAGGACGGACAATGCAGTGAAGAATCACTGGAATTCAACCATCAAACGCAAGTTAGAGATGGGTTTCTACGCAGGGGAGGTTTTTAAGCCGAATGAACTTGAAGAGCTGCTGGCCTGTGTTAATAAGGATGCGCAGGTGGGCTGTCATTCTGTGATGTTCTCCTCTGAGATGGAAACAGTACTGACTGTATTGGAAGTGTTAAAAAATTCTGTTTTCTGATAACACAGATGGCCAGTTGCTCTCAAGATGGTGCAGACAAGGATCCAGAGCAGAAAGCAGAACCTACAGTAAGCAACTAATCACATTGATTAAAAAAAAAACCAGGGTGGTTTTAAAGGCTTTAAAGGTAGACTATGCAGTGTCAGTTGGTGTTTATAAACCAACAGCAGTCAAAGTTAGTGTTTATAAACCAACAGCATTCAAAGTTAGTGTTTATAAACCAACAGCATTCAAAGTTTGTGTTTATAAACCAACAGCAGTCAACGTTAGTGTTTATAAACCAACAGCATTCAAAGTTAGTGTT
The DNA here is from genome assembly GCF_963691925.1 of Scomber scombrus. Lineage (NCBI taxonomy): Eukaryota > Metazoa > Chordata > Actinopteri > Scombriformes > Scombridae > Scomber > Scomber scombrus. The sequence goes on from NC_084972.1 coordinate 6,285,377, forward strand.
TTTAAACCAACAGCATTCAAAGTTATTTAAACTTTTCCAGTTCAATGAGCTAGAGAGTGAATGAAGAGTGGCGCAGGCGGGAACAAAGCTGTGAATCAGATGAACAAATCGTTATTTTCTGATTGTTTCTGACAAATAAACACGCCCACACCTCCACACAACTCTGGGGAGATGCCACATTGCTGGATTTGTTGTGAATGCAGAGCTTCATCCTGTCTGCTGTGGCCTCTCAGCTCTGTATGTGTGTAGCTCAGCATTACCGTCCGTCAAGCAGACACACAGACCTGCTAGTCTTTATACATCCATGACACAGAGACAGTGATGTAACCTGGTTGCTATGATACCAGTCCTGACCTCACACCCTACATATTGTTGTTGGCTGGGGGCTACACACCCACTGCCCAAAATGTAACAACCAGACGTGTCCTGAGCACAACTAAATAATAAGAACATACAGACAGAGGGCAGAGAGTGTAGATACACACATCACCACACTCTTCTATAAGTTATGATTGAAAATCCTGCATGGTATACCTTAAATCTCTGTCAACTGATTTGTTATAAACTGTAGTTATAGATGATCTTCTTTTTCCACCATTTGCAGGAAACACCAGACTCAGCCTGTGTTAAATCCAGTCCCAGCAAGACAAGTCCATCACAGTCCACCCCCTCTCCAAAGGACACTTTAAGCCCCAAGACTGAAACGGACTCCACGGGAGATATGAGCTGTACCAGCTGGGTGGTGGACAGCTCTGGCTTTCTCTCTCCTACCGGCCCAGTGCTGAAGGAAGTGATGGACATGGTGGATGGGGTAAGTGTCCCCAGTAGTCAACAAGGCGCTTTAAGTGTATAGTCGATAGATGATACCCCCATCTTATTGTGATGTACTTTTAAATCAACTTTTGAAAAAGAGATAGCTGTGTCAGCAGAGGATATTATTAGACTTTGTTATAGTTCTTGTTTTCAAAGCTACTTATTTAGTTTTAGTCTCATTTTTGTCACCGCCACAGTTTTCATTAATGCGTCATTTATGCTGTTTTTGTTGACTTATTGTGAGTAATAAGCCTCTAATAACTAGTCAGTATTGATTGAAAAACTTATATATTTATGACCCTTTTCCAAGAAGTGACTGGATATCTAGCACTTTACTATTAGTATATTTATTATTTTCACACTCTGGGTCAATAACTGACACGTGTTTCTTATGTACTCAGGACATCGATGGCTGGTGCAACCTGGCAGCATTCGACCTGCCTGAAGACAGCCCAAGTCCAGAGCGCCACCAGTTCCGTCTGGAGGGCAGCGCCTTGCAGGAGCTGAGCAAAGGCAGCAAGGGAGAACTCATCCCCATCTCTCCTGGAGGGGTCACGCCGCCCTCCATACTGAGCCGTCGCAGCCAGAGACGCATCGCGTGGTCTCCCGACGCCAGTAGCTTAATGACGCCTAAGAACACGCCAGTCAAAATCCTGCCCTTCTCTCCATCTCAAGTGAGTCCTGTCAGTTCATTCTGCTTACAGTGTTATAATAAAGTAGTGGCACTTTTAACTAACAAGCTTTTAATATGGTTTCAGTTCCTCAACATGTGGACCAAGCAGGACACTCACGACCTGGAGAATCCGTCCCTCACGTCCACACCGGTGTGCAGCCAGAAAGCCATCGTTACAACCCCTCTGCAGCGAGATAAGACCCCCCTCACTCAGAAGGAAAACTCAGCGTAAGTAGTCCTTTTTTATTCAGTTTCGAAGGTTATGTAATTGGTATAATTTTGAGTCTCATCGTTCACATTTTACTTTCACGCAGGTTCGTCACACCCAACCACAAGTCAGAGCTCTGCACGACGCCACGGACTCCCACGCCATTCAAAAATGCCATGGAGAAGTACGGACCTCTGCAACCTCTGGTGAGTGTCTGCCTGGGACTGTCAGTGAAAAGCTATGAGTCATCAGCACTGCATTAACACTGTGTGTGTGTGTGTGTGTGTGTGTGTGTGTGTGTGTGTGTGTGTGTGTGTGTGTGTGTGTGTGTGTGTGTGTGTGTGTGTGTGTGTGTGTGTGTGCTGATGTGCTGTCACAGCCTCAGACTCCTAACCTTGAAGACGACATCAACGAGGTCATCCTGAGAGAATCTGGGATGGACCTGAACATCATCCGCACAACTCCACCTGAGCAGAGACGCAAAACTATGGTAACTATGACTACTACCACTTTAATACTAATACACCTATTTTGATCATATAATCTCTGTTAAAGGTATACTTTAACATTCAGGCTTATTACGTATTAGATCATATAGAGCCAAATTAAACGGGGAAGTAGGAATACTTGATTGAAAATGTTAAAAAAAAGTATGTGAAATTGTTCTTTATGTAATATTTCTGTTTTTGGTGGCCTTTGATTAACACCGTTGAATGATTTGCCCTGAGACGTCTGTTAGTTGAGGTGGTAAGACAACCTGATCTTGATGCATTTCATCTTACCATCAGTTTACTTAGTAGATGATGGCCTAAACAATATACATATCAGATATAGAGCATTTGCCCTGTAAAATAGCACCTCTTCTATTTTCCCCCTTAAGTTTTTAGAATAGACCATCTGTGGATATCATCAATAAGGGAGAAACAGTTACAGCGATGTATAACTTGCACACTGTAACAATGGGAAGACTTCATAGCAGCTGTAGTTTTTTAAAAAACGCTAACAAATAAATTGCAGTTTAATCCCAACAGATTTTATTCTGATAACAAATACTGTAATGTATATGTTTGTGGTCATGTAGTTGTTGTAACTTGAGTGCATGTCTGTTAAACTAATACTGTAGGATGTCAGTAGAAAGTTAAGACTGCTTGGGAACGTGGAGTACTTGAGCTCCCCACTACTTCACACTCACAGCTTCACACCTTCCAGTGAAGCATTGTAACAACAAGTCTTCTGTTCATCAGCAGTTAGCTGCATGAAAGCAACTGAGTGTGAAGTCTCTTGTTCATTCACTTCCCCCCACCCAGATATTCCAAGAATACCACTGTCCCCACCATTCAACAATGATTTTGGCTCATGATCTAGCTTTCACACTACAAATCTATACTTCCTTCTTTCTGAAGCTATGTACTCAGTTCCTCATGATTTATGTTGTTTTCTCTCCCAGCATCGCCCTCCTATGAAGAAAGTGCGTAAGTCGTTGGCTCTAGATGCCGTAGATTGTCAGGTGATGCCGACGTCCAAACGCAAATCCAGAAATGAAACAAAACACAGCTTCAAGGTAAAGAGTGGATAAACGTGCTGTTAATCTGTTTGTAGTTTTGACGCATTATTTACAACTTTTCATAACTTTTCCCCCTTCTTTTCACTTACAGGAAGAAGCTGTGATGGTTTCTCTGAACTCCTCGTCATTTTACAGCAAGGGGCATGAAAATATTTTGGATCAAGGCTTCCTTATGGGACCAAGTGACAGTGCCATATTTCCCAGCACGGTGCCCCCAACTCCTGTAAGTCCCACCATTTTATAACCTTAAAAAGAATGAATAACCTCATCAATGGAAAAGTATTTTACACAGCTTTTCTTACTTTGATCTAATTCTACTGTCATGTTTTTTTTCCTCTCTCTCCTCAGATGTCAAAAGAGTGGGAAACAGTTGTGTGTGGACAAACTAAAGACCAGCTCATAATGACAGAGAAAGCGCGACGTTACCTTCGCTCGCTAAAACCGCACGCTCCCAACAGAGCTCTGATCTTGTCCTGAGATGTCCATCATCTTTAACATGTTACACACACATTTTCTTACTGTTAGTTATTGTTTCTTCCTAACGTTCTGCTGTTGTACTTTGTGGTGAAGAAAAAAGACCACGTCCTGTAGATTTAATACAGTTTTCGACAAGTCATTAGCAATCAGAAACCTCATCAGTATAGCTCTGTCAATAAATTTAGCAGGGACGATTTAAGAGAGAAAGGTGCTTTTAGATTTAGTCTCATTCCAGAGGCCGACACATGAGGCCTGGATAAACAAAGTATTAATTACATTTCAGTGTATTTTTGACATTAAAACATCTTTAAAAAGAACAATTAATGTAAAATTAAAAAAAATCACGGCTATGTACTGTTTATCAGTGGAGATAAAGAAGATGGTTTTACATTGCATAATGTGTGTAATTAAACAGTTTTTTAATGTTGCAGAGAGCACAAACACTCAGGTTGCGCGTTCATAATGAAAAGCCAGTTATATAATTAATGCAGATTGATCAGTAATGCATTTAGGGATGAAGGATCCATTTAATTAAAATGTTATGTGAACATTTGTTAGATGTGTTTAATATGTGTACAGTAATGATATGCAGGATGCATCTCATATAGGAGTACATTGGGCTTGTGTTCCTAGAAATGTAACTGATTATTGCAGATATCAATTATCTGTTAAAGTGATTAATGAGTCACAGAAGTTAGCAAATTGATGAATGCTACATGTGTTGTATTCAAATATAGGAGGTGAACTGCTATGGATGCAGGAATGAATGGTGTACAGTTGATGGCGAGGGTATACATGACATGTTAATGGCACTGTATGTAAATATTTAGTGTTGTATGTTTTTACTTCATCATACAACTTTTTGCTAAGAATTTAAATAAAACAATTATATGTCCAATGTGTATTTCATTCAACTTTATGCTGCTATGATACAAAGCTCCTTTTTTACAACTAGGTTATATAAATACTTGTTATAAGTCTTGTGGACAGGAAGATAATCTGGAAAGCAACTATATGGAACCCTATGTTATACTATTAACATGCTGTGTAGCATACTTTTCAATATAACCAGTTTATCTTATGAACTATGGTATTGCATACTAATTATGGTAATAGAATATGAAGGTAACATAAACGTAACTGACATTAGAGGTCAAAAGTGTTTTATTGAATTTAAGTATAATGTGATTAAATATTATTGACTACTTTATGATTTTCAACCTGACTGAAATGGTGGAGTCTGGAGACCTCCAGGGCTCCTTGAGGAAGGGGAATTTATTTTCACATTAAGACAGAATGTATGACTACTGTGGTCATGTGTTTCATACACTTTCCAAAATAAAACACCTTAATTTGTGTCATTTTAGCGGACCTTGATGTAAAAAAGTTGGACAACCACCGCTAAAGGATATTAAATATGTTACTTTTTATCATTACTAAAGGACATGTGGCCTGCATGTACAGAATTACAACATTACAACCATGGATGTATAATAAGATCTTATTATTCACTCATGATTACCACAGACATAGATATATATATATTTACATATGTATATCTGTGGTAGATATGTTTATGTAACCATGACTATAATCACAGCTACCTTGGAAAAATGTGATGTCGTGCTTTTATTTTGAAATGCAGACTGTATAGCTGGATGACGTCTCATGACAGCTCACACCGGAAACAAGACACAGCGGATACACAATTACAGGTTCAAATGCTTTTACTAAAATATTTAAACGAAACAGGTTTAATATCCAGAATATACATCTTTATAAAGTTTTTATTTTGGTGTTTTTGTCCGTTTTTGTTGTTATATACTCTGATACAGCAGGTGGCGGCATGCATTTTTAACGTTGCTTTGTACCTCCAGTGAAACCAAAGAAGAAGAATACACCGGAAGCAAACGTCGGTTTTGGTGACGCTGCATTAGACTGCAAGACATGGACCGGTCTGGTATGTGAATTACTGTATTATACGTTGGCTGTAATGCTACTTTTCTGTGTGTTTGCTGCATTTTACGACGTGTGTGCTAATATGGAGTTAGCTATTGTAGAATGTAATGAATGAAATACATGCAGTGCGCTGCTTCCTACTGACGTTAGCACGCTTCCCTGTTAACGTTAGCTAGTGAACGAGCCATCGCTGCCTCAGTCAATGAATTAAACGTTGTGTCGTCATTAAAGAGATAGTGTGGTGTGAAATTCTATTGTGTTGTTTCCAACCCAGTGTTTAACAATAACACATTCTCCAGCTAGCAGCTCAGTATATCTTCGCCGTGTGTCCGCAGGGCTGCTTGGTTTGTTCGTCCTTAGCCTGGCTCTCTCTGGAGCTCAGGCGCTCACACCGGCTCACTACCTCTCCCTATCCGATGTGGCCCGGCTGCAGGGCGTCCTCAGCCAGCACTTCACCGACCTGGAGTCTGCATACTACTCGGTTGTTGGTCTGGCCAAGCTCGGAGCGACTATTCCCGATCACAAGGTAAGAAAAAGACTCGATCAGGCCGCATTCCTGTTCACTTTACTTCCTAATGATCGTTCTATTTCTTATTTGTATTCCATTTGATTAATACGTCAGTTTTCCTTCACTTAATAAAGTCTGTTTGTGTTTGTAGGAAGTATGCCAGTTTCTCAAATCCCAGCTTGACCCCACTAGTGTTGACTCACTCTTCTTTGCTGCTGAGACCAGTCAAGCCATATCAGGATGTGAGGTATGAAAAAAAACACACACACGCTTCACACTAGGATCTTTTTTTATTTTCATCTTAACTGGAGTGGTGTCTGGAAACCTTCTGCCCTGCTTTCATTCTTTATATTCAAAAATGTTGTTTTGGATGAGATCTGTTAAGATAAAAGTGTGTATATAAAAGCGTGATTACAATAATCAGCAGACCATCTTGTGATAAATATAAAAGTAATTGGGTGTTAAACTACATTATTGCATCCAAACACCAAACAGGTAACATGAGATTTTTGTTCACTCCTTAGATCCCTGTGTCCAACGAAACTCGCGACATCCTTCTGGCAGCAGTTAGCGAGGACTCCACCATGAGTCAGATTCAGCGGGCTGTGAGTGCTCTGGGCTCTCTGGGGCTCCCTCTGGCATCTCAGGAGGTGGTTGGTGCCCTGACAGGTCGGATCAACAAGGAGGACAATGTTATGGCGTAAGTTGGGGAGTGCAGTAACATTCTGTGCAGAGGGGAGGGGTCCTGAGGTGATTCAATTTAATTTAGAACTTTTCTCTTTGGACAGTATCACTTCAGCTCTGCAAACTGCAGCACGCCTCTCCAAGCAGGCAGAACTTGGAGGAATTATTGAGGAAATTGAGGTGAGTTCTCACTTCCAGCAGGTGGTGCTGTGTCACTGTTTTCTTTATATACAGTCTGTGGTTTTTTGACTGAGGGCAAGACACATCAGATTTATTGTTTGCTTTTTTCCCTCCCAGGATCTGACAGCTCGTTTGGATGACCTCGGTGGCATCTACCTCCAGTTTGAAGAGGGGCTCGAGGCCACCGCCATGTTTGTGACTGCTGCTTATTCCCTGTCAGATCATGTGGATATGGAGCCCCCCCTCAAGGAGGTGCGATTTCTATCTGTCAGGTTTTATTCCAGCTTGTAGAATTTCTCTACACGTCTCTAAAATATATTCTTCCTGCAGGACCAAGTCATCCAGCTGGTGAACTCAATCTTCAGCAAGAAATCCTGGGACTCTCTGGCTGAAGCCTTCAGCGTGGCGAGTGCCGCTGCCGCCCTCTCCAGCAACCGTTTCCACGTGCCGGTTATCGTCAGTGCTCAGGGCCCGGCCACAGTGTCCCACAGCCAGCCAACCCTGCAGGTACAGATGCTGCATGTCAGCTGAGCCGCTCTCCTGCACAGTTTTGAATCCCTTCATTCACATTGATTCTGTCTCTCTGTCTGATTTGCAGCTCCTTGTTACTGATGTCATGTCTCAACCTCTGGCTACAGCCAATGTGCTGGTGGAGTCTGCGTACGCTGTGGCCTCCAAGAGCATCATACTCAGCCAAGCACCTTTCACACTTAATGAGTATGTATCATAAAGAAATAAGTGCTTGGCCTGAGCCCACCACTTGATAATAATCTCAACAGCAGAGGGAAATATAAGCACAATGACCATTCATTACCTCGCTCAGCCTAATTAACATTCCTAGTATATAAGTAATATAATCACACAAATGTGTTTTTGTAATCCTTGTCCTATTTTATTGACTGTGTAAAATATTTTTAACTGAACATATTCCTTTTCTTAACAAGATTTATTTATTCATTTATCATTAGATTGTGAGGAGTTCTGTGAGTAATATTCCTCCTAATCAGTCGTCTGGATTTGGTTTGAGCACACTGTCTAATTCTTGTTTTTTCTTGATTTTCAGTGGCGTCTTTGAGCTCAACTTTATGTCCAGCCAGCCAGCCAGTGGATATTACCAGTTCACTGTTGCAGTAACTGGGGACACCCGACTGGTTGCCAATCATGTGGAGGTGAGTCTAAGTCTCCTGGATGTAGTCAAACATAATTTAAAACAGTCATGAGAAGTTTACTGGTTTCATAGTACAGCCTGACCCAAAGTGGATTTTTTGGGGCCGATACTGATATCAGGGAGTTAAAAAAAAATGCAGATACCGATATATTGGCAGATAATATTATATGTACAGAATATATACTTTACATGTATGCAGTAATTCCTCATAGTCAATCATCACAATAATGATAGTTAAGGATTTGTATGTTGCATTTGTGGCCTGACTTGTTGCTCTGACTGTGTTCACCTGTAGCTTAAAGTGAAGGTGTCCACTGAGGTAGCCGTTACTAACATGGACCTGTCTGTGGTGGATAAGGACCAGAGCATCGGCACAAAGACCACCAGGTTAGAAACACGTTTTATAATAAGAGAGACCCTTTCACTAAGCCCTGCTTACATTGCAGCAGATTACTAAATGTTGTTTCTCTGCAGGGTGGACTATCCCTCCAAAGCCAAGACTCCCTTCACAGCAGACAGCCACCAGAACTTTGCCATGTCCTTCCAGCTGGTCGACGTCAACACCGGAGTTGAGCTGACCCCTCACCAGGTATATGACCAGGGACATGTTGCCGCTGACTTCATCTGTTTTATAATCACTTTTATGCCCATTCAACCATAATCTTCACTCTCTCTGCCTCTGTCCACAGACTTTTGTCCGGCTGCACAATCAGAAAACCGGTCAGGAGGTTGTGTTCGTGGCCGAACCCGACAGCAAGAACCTCTACAAGTTTGAGCTGGACACAGCACACAGGAAATCCGAGTTCGACTCCATGTCAGGCACCTACTCTCTGCACCTCATCGTCGGGGACGCTACCTTGGAGAATCCCATCTTGTGGAACGTGGTGAGTGTCTGCTCATACTTTGAGGTGATAATGATGATTATTTACGGTGATACTGAGCTCTTAAGTTGAGTCGTTTTATTTTGAAAGGCTGATGTTCTGCTGAAGTTTGTCGATGAGGAAGCCCCAGCTGCCATTCAGCCCAAGACTCTTTACATCCCCAAACCAGACATCCAGGTAATACTTATAGTTATAGTAGTTTGGTATTATATCACATTGTAGTAACTTTCAGTTCAGCAGCTTAAATCTTGTTATGTTATCTTTTGCAGCACTTATTCAGGGAACCAGAGAAGAAACCTCCCACAGTGGTTTCCAACACCTTCACTGCACTCATCCTGTCTCCCTTCTTGCTTCTGCTCATCCTGGTAAATACTCTGAATTCTTGTGTGGAATGTTTCCTTTACTTTTGCCATCAGTTAAACTGATATTCATCAACTTATCTTGAGACCCACCTAAACAACAAAGCATTTTCCATTATTAATAAAAACCTGTGCAAGAGAGGCTTTGGTATTAGTGTTGGATATACAGTGCCCCCCTCCACAGAAAAGCTCTTCAGCTCTAGAGCCAGCAGCCTTCATAGATAGTGAATGAGGCTCCAGCACCCCCATGAACATAATGCTTGTTTTAATTTGAAATCACAAAAGCATCCATGTGTTTGTTTTCGCTGGCATTTGCGGCGTTGAGTAATAGTTATTGTCGCAGTGGACTCTGATCAGTGCTTTGTGTGTGAGGTGGTAAACAATATTTCAGCCCTTTTGTTGGCAGCTCTCGCAGGGGGATGAAAATAACATTGTCTTTTATCCCCCCCCCCCCTCTCTTGTGTCTGTAGTGGATTAAGCTGGGAGCCAACATCTCCAACTTCAGCTTCTCTCCCAGCACCGTTCTGTTCCATATTGGACATGCAGGTTAGTCCCCCATCTTTTAATATGAAATGTTTATCCTTTTACAGACAGTGTCTTCATCTACTGTTCATCTGCTCTTGTTGAAGATGATGAATTAATCACACTAATGACTCTAGGCCACATTGTGCACAGTCATAATTACATTTTAGCGATGCATTATTCATGAAATTCCACACATTCAAATCTCAAGTGTGAAATGTCCACCCAAACCAGTGTGATGATCAAACACCCTGACCCTTCCCCCTGCATTCAGCTCATGCAGCACTTTTTCAATGTGTACAATAAACTCCACTAATGAGGACAGTGTGTTTTATTTGTAGCACTCACGTGGAAGAAATAATAGATAATTTAAAAAAGGGGTGAAGTCCATGTAACTAAGAGTTCAAACATGTTAAAAAACATCAATTTGAATCCAAATATAAGTATAAAGTTCAAAGCTCACATCATATTAACTATATAACTATGAGGCTGCTCAGAACCGAGCCTTAAATGTTTCCTTGCTGGCTTCATGGATTAGTTGATCAATCAATTAGTTGCTAACTATTAAATGCATTGCCAACCATTTTGTTATTCAATTAATCATTTTGAGTCATTTATAAACCAACCAAAAAAAAGCCAAATTCTCTGATTCCAGCTTCTCAAATGTGAACATTTTCTGGTTTCTATGACAGTAAACTGAATATGTTTGCGTTGTGGACTGTTGGTAAGAACATAACATTTGATGACGTCGTGTTGGGCTTTAGGAAACAGTGATTGACATGTTTCACCATTTTCTGGAACAAACAACTAATCGATTCATCAAGTAAACAATCTACAGATGAATTGATAATGAAATGAATCAGTTAGTTGCGAGCCTACAGCTTGACCAGTTGTGTTGTTTGGATATGAACGTTTGGTTTCCTTTTCAGCCTTGTTGGGCCTGATGTACGTCTACTGGACCCACCTGAACATGTTCCAGACCCTGAAGTACCTGGCGATTATCGGCGGCGTCACTTTCCTCGCCGGGAACCGCATGCTGGCCCAGAAAGCAGTGAAGAGGTACGTCTCCAAATGGTGCCAGGCACACATGGCTCCTAAAGAGTCCTTAATCCCAGAGAGAAATCTGAGCACCTTTTCAGACAAAGAGGACACCTGCGCCTGAAGACCTCTCTGTAGTTGTTAGCCCCAAAGCTGAAGGGAAAGTACCTATTCTATATGTAGCTCCTCGCTTGGTCCCCGGAGGCTGATTTTAATGCCAGGCTCTTTGCCAGGAGACAAGCGTGCCAGTGAGATCTGCAAGAGTGATGATCTGAGTGGGCAATTTCTTCTCACCATCAATATGTAGAGCCCTCAGAGGGCCAGAGTGAGCAATTTGTCGCCTGTGACACTGACTCAAGACATCACTGTAATTGTTCACTTGTGCCTCAGAGTAACTCTTCCCAGTGCCCATTTAACCCTTTTTTAAGCAAGTAGAAAACTGCAATTAATGATGATCCCAACTGTCATATTATCCCACTGAGGACTTTGTTTTTCTTCTTTTCCTGCTAGTTTCTATCTCCTTTTTTTATTTTTTATTTTTAACCCCATCTATCCACTACCTCGCTGTCTCTTTACTCCTCTTTCAGGATTGCCGCAGAGCAAAGTAGTAGGTTGGCAAAGTATAGGAGCCTACGATAAAGCCCCCCCCTCCCCTCCCACATTTGTAACAAAAGAGTGGGTCGTGCTTCCAGGCTAAAGTAAGGGCATCGTCCATAGATTTGCATCCCAACAAGAGCATTTCCATAATGGCTGGCAGCGTGCATGGCTGTGTGGTGCTCACTCATTCTAACTCCCAAGTGTTCTCCTTTACTTGCCGCCCCCAACCCCTCTCCCCTCTCTCCCCTCCCGCCCTGGTTTGCTTGTCACTCATACCTCCATGAACATTACAACCATAGCCATGCCCGCACTTTGGTAATCCCGTCATTGTAGTCTTTAACACCCATGGGTCTGGTTGTACCATTACGTCTGAGTGAAATGTTTGGTGTTCATGAACCAAAGTGTGCATCGTTCAGATTTGAAGACATTTTCTCATGAGAATTCTCCGTGTTCCTGCCAAATTACATTGTTTGATGTGTCAGGGTGGTTATTAAAATGCATGATCAGCCCCCTTTTTTTTAATGACTTTTTACTGATTGAGTGTTAACTAATACCAGAGTGAAGTATGCTGATGAAAGGAAATGTCTTTTAAATAACTAATGTACACTTTTTTTAAAAATCTCTTCCACAGAATTGAGAAAAAATAAGGGCAAGAAAAAATTTGAAGAAGACACTGACGAAGCTCATTTTTTGTTTCCAAGGAGTCATTCGACGTTTCATCAAATTGGACTTTTAAAAACAATGGCATGGCAGTTCAAGAATCTAATCAACAGTTGTTTTTGTTTTTTTACATGCATTTTGTCTGTATTGCCAAAAAAAAGAGGAAGAATTAAGGATATCATGGCGTGTTCCAAACGACAGATGGTTCTACTGAAGGCTGTAAAGCTACTGATCATTGCACTTCATCTTCCTGTGAGATTTGTTTTCTTATTGTCCAACATGCCAGTGTGTTTCTAAGAGAACTACGGTTTTTATTTGTGCTTTTCTCGATGGAATATGGGTTGATTTGTGTGTTGGGTTTTTTTTGTACATTCCTCTTTGTCGTCGCTCAATGCCCTTCACCTCCAAACACAAATTGTCGCTCTGAAGATTAAAAAATAAGACATTGGCGGTAGCACTGAAACATTCATCTCCACTCACTACGCCAGTGTGTTTTCCTGTGAATCTGATGTGAAGGATGAACAAGGGTGTCCCATTTGATACAGAGTTTGCGCCCCCCCCCCACCTCCAAAAGTTTATTAATAATAAAATATGGGCAATTTGAGGATATGCTGTTTTTTGTAATGAAGAAGAGGAAATAAAGAAATTGAGGTGAATCTGTTTTTTGTGTTTCTTATTTAGAGGTAAACAGGAACACAGTGTAGGTTTAGAAGATACTTCTTCTTTGCTATGAAAAGATTAAGACGGTGATAATTGAGTGTCAACAACAGCTTGGGCGAATGTGTGTTGTAGTCTTATTATAAAGCCAGTGAAGGAAGAAATATTCAGATTATTGAAAGTTTATAAATAGCAATTAAAGGCATTTTACAGCTGAAGTAAGGGCTAATGCTAAAAATGCTGCAAAGCTGCTTTATTTTGCTAACTTCACACTTCAGTTTAAAAATGGGGAGAAAACAGTCACATTAGGAAGGCGATGAGACAATCCCAGGATAATGTTAAATGTAGTAACAAAAGTAGAGAAGACTGAATTGTCATAGCAGGCAACAGCTGTAATTAATGACACTAATTCTGGTTTATTTTCTAGGTAAACATCCTGTTAAACCAGGTCCCAGTGAGCCAGCTGGCGCGATAGCAGCGTCCTGCAACAATATAAATGGAATCCAGCCATTAGGTTTAGTTTACCTGTTGTTTTCCTGCTATAACATGCCAAATTATCGGCAGCTAATCTGGAGCTAATTACTTTATATACTATTTGGTATAGTTTAATCAATAGCAATAAACCATGTTTTAACAGAAGATTGTACGTTTTCAAGCCTGGATGAGTATTAATTTAATAAGGAACACTGAGTTTATTTATTCAGTTGATTTTGGCCCTGTAACATTTGTATATGAAATCTTAATCTGCCAAGTAAATATAGTGATGTAGTGATGTGTTTCAATCTTTCACATATTGTACTTTGTTACTTTCCACCACTACCTAAACCAGCATGAATCTTGACTCTGGATTTGTATGAATACTAACTATTACTCCTTTCAGTGACTACACAGTTATGAGTTGGGTTTGTAGGTTTTCTTCACAGCTTTAATGGGAACTTTAAAAAAAATGACAATATCATTTGCATCTGTACAGAACAGGCTGGAGGAGGTATAAGAAAACAAGCAGTGATGATTTTGAAAAGTGCAGCGGCTGCCTTCAGTTTGTCTCGTCTTCTCAACTCAGCAGTCTGTAGAGAATAAAGACTCAGGTTAGTGAAATACAGGATTTACAGATGTTTTATATTTTATGGTATGTATTTACCTGGGTCTAATGACCTTCCCACTCACTCCTCTATATCTCTGATTGCTCTGGATGGATGTCAGATCTTCTTTATACATCCCTTCATAGATATCTGACTGACGCTTCATGTAGCTCTCGCTTTCATCCCTGTGGAAAAAAACCCATCACACCAACCATTCTTATTTCATTGTGTTGCATGGGTACACTTAGAGCACTCAGTGTTGCTCCTGCTGGATTTACACACAATTGGAGTGATGTCATTCCTCCTCCTGTGTTACCTACCCCAGACGTTTGCCCATGATTGTCTGGAGGAACTTCCTGGCAGAGATCTGGCCCAGGACTTTCCTGTAACTGTTTGTAAAGATGGCGTCAGCGTGGCGTCCTGAGCTAAAATCAGTGGACAAAACCAAATTTATGTCAGTTTAGTTATTAGGCAACAACAACAACAACAACAACAACAACAACAACAAAAAGCCTAAATGATGTTTATCTTTTTGTGCACATGCTGCTTCATTCCATTCATAAGTGTTCAGTTTAAAGGGTCAGTTCACCCAAATTAAAAATGTTCACTAACCCCTTTATTTGACCAGTTTTAATTATATTTGCTTTCTGATTTTCTATCAAAGAACTAATCCTTATAAACACTGTTCACAGCAAGGTCTGTGGATTACTCAGACCACCTGGAACACTGTTTCAAAGCGGTGAGCGCCACCAATGAAACTCCATTCATCTCTATGACACTGAGGTCATACCCTTCTTTTCATTCTGCCACTGGTGTTGAGCCTTTCTAAAGGTCAGTGATATGGAAGTGCAGGGGTTAAGTTCAAGGCGTTTTTTTCTGTCTGTCTTCTGTACAACACTACTGATGTGGAGGCGAACATCTCAAAAACCAGAGCTATCTGCATTAATAGATACTGCACCACGAGACGTAAATGAACGGTGTCTTTTGTAATTTAAGTGAAGTGACCCTTTAGGCAACAGCCACTCAGTGCATATAAACATGCTGACCGTAACTCTGCTCGCTCCCTGTGAGGACCTGCGTCTTCCTCCAGCTGCTCTGCTGGATCCTTTAGAGAAGATGTCATCAGGATGGATGTATCCCTCTGGCCAAACCTGAGAAATATCCCAATCAAATACCTCCACACACTTTACCATACCAATATGTCAATGTATTCCATTTTCCTGTAACTGGTTTAATTATAACACAGAGTTATAATGATTAAGATTCATTTAAGACTACATAAATATCCTTCATCTCACTGTAAGCCTTGATGAGTGACCTCTTCCTGCTGCTTTGGCACTGGACACTGTGATTAAGGTGCTGTGTTAATGTAACACAGTGACTAATACAGACACCTTGACCCTTTTTAGCATAACAAGTGCAGAGGTCACCGCTATGACATGCAAAGTAAGCAGCGGAAGGTTTACAACATCAGACACTATGAGCACAGATGCAAGCCTTCTTTTTTAAGCCATGACAGAGAACGTCATTATCTCTCATGTCAGCATGATGTTGTCTATCGTGTTACACATGTTGTAACTTTATGTTTCCTATTTCACACCCAGTAAAGCTTTTTAACCATTTCAGCTGTTCTCTAAGGCTCAGCAGCATTTAATAATACAGATCATTTGAAGACTGTAATCAGTGTTTTTGTTGTAATTGATCAGGATTTTATTGGGAAACAAATCATTTATTCAGAGTAATAATCTTCCACCACTTTGTTCAGTATTTACACTTCCATTGACAAATTTGAACAGCTGTGTTAATCAGTTATAAACCATTTAAATAACACTTAAACAAACAACTAAATGTCTACATTTTTTAGTGAATTTGTCCGCACTTACCTAATGGATGGGTATAACGGGGATCCTGATAAAGACATAACAAGGCAACAAAACAGCAGCAGTGCAGCTTTCTCCATCGTCACAGCTAGTCCTGGAGAAGAATGGACAGAGAGAATAAATGACAGGAGTAGATATTACGTTAGAAGAAAAAAAATGCTGAAACCACAGTTTCCCTCCAACCAGCCTCATCGCTCTGGCAGAAGCCAGTGAAGTTTCATCAAACAAACAAGAGATGTATCCAGTGATGGAAAATATCCAAACTTCACAGAACATGTTCCAAATGATAAAAGGTCCGGTATAAAAAGCAGACGTGTACACAATACATGTACACTGTGTTATCAGTTACCTAGATATTGGGTGTGAACTCTCAGCGTCCCTGCAGTTCCTCTTTATTCGTTGCCTTCCAGTCTCATCATCTCTCACTGTAATGGGAAGACTGGACACATGCAAGGCGAGAACACTACTGTTTGATATCTCTGCATCCATGGTCAGTTTATACCCAACCTGAAGCTCACTCCCACCTCACACATGACCACTCTCTCTCTCCCCTTAAGATCAGCTCTCTGCATGCTCTCTCTCTCTCTCTCTCTCTCTCTCTCTCTCTGTATCTCTCTCTGTATCTCTCTCTCTCTCTCTCTCTCTCTCTCTCTCTCTCTCTCTCTCTCTCTCTCTCTGTTGCTTGCATTTCAATTCTAGATTTGGTTTTATTGGTATCATGAAAAAAGTACCTATATGAGTACATTAAGTTGGAAAAGGCCTACAATAACTAGGAATATAAGAGAAAATGGAGAGCAAATGTTTGCACAATGCTTCATAATATATATTTTTTTTAATAAAAAGGCTAATTGGTTCATTTATATGGAGAAAACGAGAAAACGAAATAATAATGAGATGAATGCCCTGTTTATACATCTGTTGTGCAAATGACCCTCATTTCAAGACTCATGATTGTATTCAATGGGACTTAATATAAAATCAAAAACAAAAGCAAACCAGTATTATTAATCATTTTATTAAGTGTGTAACATTGCCCATAGGGTGAAATAAGACTACAAACTGAAAAACTGCAGTTGAGTGTACACAGCTCTCTGACAGATTCTTGATCAACATGAATATTGTTGAATTATTAATTAATAATTACAGCAGGCTACAGACTGCAGTGATAGGGGGTTTATGTTGTTTACACACCCTGCAAACATTCAGTGCCATAAATATATTAATAGCAATAATTCAGGAGAGTAAACAGACATTAGCTTAGTGATTTGTCATTGTAATAACCTTTATCAAGTGAAGTTACTGAAATTGAACCACTTCTTATTTTAAAACCGAGAAGTAAATGTTGACTAATGTTAGGTTTCAGGGCTGGCTGAGCTGTACTCATATTCGTTCCAAACCGAGATTGTGTGAATAGACGGACTGTAAAGCTGGACGTACCGGAGGAGCTTTTTTTATTTAGCTAACGAACATGTCTAGAACCAAGATAATGCTCTGTCGTGTACTTCCATCTTCGCCGAACAGGCCACCTTTATTAACTGAACCCTCCCTTTTTCCTGCCATGACCGTCAAAACTCAACCATACAATATTTGTTTAACGTTTCAGTAAATTTAGTAAAGATATTTCACAAAATTATTAATAAAAAATACAAAAAAAAAATTGTTTCACGCACATGCAGTTGCACTCGGCTTGACGTCGAAAACAAATATTCATGACAGCTGAATTATCTGTTATATTATCTCCTACGTAGTTATTATTTTCTATAGAAGCCAGAATGAACGCTATTGCTATTACTATTTATTATAACCTGCTCATTTTGTAGTTTTTGACTGTTAACTCTTTTCCCCTCCGGGTTTTTATGACGTTACTTTGGAAAGAGAGGATTGTCTCTTGACATTAAAACATCTTTGGCACATGACATGAGTGCTTGAAAGACATTTAACCAACAAGCTAGTCTGCGTTGTTACAGTTGTGTTCATACAGTAAGCTAACAGTAAGAAAAGCAAACCATATGGTAGCTGAAGAGTGCTAGCAGCTGCTAACTCCATTATATTGCTGCAGAGGTTAGATAGCCATAAACCCGTCAAGTTAGCCAGTGTTTACCCTCCACATGAGTGCAGCTAGCTAACCAAATATGGACACACTCAGGAGTTTAAAACCTTTATTTTCCTCTTCTCAACACTGGATACCTGTCAGGTGTTTACAGCCCAGATATTACTGTAAAGCAGCCAACACAGGTGTAACTTCAGTAGAGAGGAGGACAACGTTGAATAAGTTCAAGACTCAGATATCCTCTGGTCCAAGTTTTCAGGATTTTATCAAAGGAGCTTCAGTTAAACAGACTTATGTTGCAGACACAGAGTACTCTGACAAACATGAATATCTGCCTGAGGAGTTGGAGATGGGGAATTCAAGGAAAGGTTAGTCTACATGGCTGAAAACCATCAGTAAAGTTCATTTGGATAGTTTGGGATGAATGTTAAGCTGGTTGTTTGTGTTGTTGCAGTGTATTTTGAGACCTATGGATGTCAAATGAATGTAAATGACACAGATATAGCCTGGTCCATTCTACAGAGGAAGGGCTATCTCCGCACAGTCAATCTGAATGAGGTACAGCCGATCTCCTATTTACATTTGTATCAGTTTTAATATCACTTCTGTCAACACTGCTTACTGAAAATGTGTTTGTTCTTGCAGGCGGATGTTGTCCTTCTGGTAACATGCTCCATTAGGTAAGATCATGTTACAGACTTTAAACAACACATTTCATTAACACTAATGAACTAACAAAGACAATTCAACTCTTGTCCTAACAGAGAGAAAGCTGAACAAACTATTTGGAATAGATTACAACAACTGACAGCTATGAAGAGGAAGCGCTTAAAGAGCCAAACACCAATGAAAATTGGGATTTTAGGTAAGTTAGTTGACCAATCTACACATACTGGACTGTCTTATAGATGCTACAGAGATGCATGAGTGTGTTGTGTTTGTGCAGGTTGTATGGCAGAGAGGTTAAAGACAGAGCTTTTGGAACGGGAGAAGCTTGTAGACGTTCTTGCCGGTCCCGACGCCTACAGGGATCTCCCCCGCCTCTTGACTGTCGCAGATGGAGGTCAGCAGGCAAGCAATGTGCTGCTGTCTCTAGAGGAGACCTACGCTGACATCATGCCCGTCCACCATGCTCCTCAGGGAAACAGCGCTTTTGTGTAAGTTGTTAGTTGAGCGACTAATATATATATATAATATTATCATTATATCAGTAGTATAATATGATCTTCAAATGACAATAATATAGTTTATCGTGATTATTTCTGAGACAATACATCATTCAATAAAAATAGTTATCGTGGCAGGCCTAGTGTTTCGCCTCCTGTTAGTCTCATTTTCTACAGCATTGCCGATTCTTCACATTTTATGCATCCTTTGCTCTGGCAGGTCCATCATGCGAGGCTGTGACAACATGTGCAGTTACTGCATTGTTCCCTTCACGCGAGGGAGAGAGAGGAGTCGGCCTGTCAGCTCCATTCTTGAGGAAGTCCGTATGTTGTCTGACCAGGTAAGTTATAAATTCATCTACTTAGACTCATATCCTTATCTTTAACAGGTAGGCATGCACCGGTAGTAATATTTATTATGAAGGGCAATATTCTGTAATAACACAATAATATTTATCTAATAAGGGAACACAAAATTGCTGCTTGAAATAGGCCTGTCACAATAATTACGTTATTGACTCATTACAACATTAATTACAATAATGTAATTATAGCGCCCACTCTCCAATCCCACTTCCAACCCCCCTTGCATTATTATGCTATTATATTATCATTATGTCAATGGTATAAAATGATCTTCAAATGACAATAATATCATTTATCATGATTATTTCTGAGACAATATATCGTCCAACAAAAGTAGTTATCGTGACAGGTCTAGCTTGAAATTCTTAATACTATATCCGAAATGATAGATGATTCTGCCCTCAAACATTAAGTTTAGTTTAATTTAAGCTCAGCACTCAAAATGAACATTTATATTAGTAACTTAAGTAGTTTCCGGACATCTTGACAAATGTGTGTGTTATGTGTGTCCCGTCAGGGTGTGAAGGAGGTGACGCTGCTGGGTCAGAACGTGAACAGCTACAGAGACACGTCAGAAGAACAGTTCTGCAGCGAGGATGTGACCAAGCTGAGCCGCGGCTTCACCACCGTCTACAGAACCAAACGTGGAGGTCTGCGCTTCTCTGACCTGCTGGACAGAGTGTCGCTAATCGATCCCGACATGAGGATCAGATTCACCTCCCCGCACCCCAAGGATTTTCCTGACGAGGTACATGACAACAAAGCGGCGCTCCTTTTTATGAATCTGTTCATCATCCATCATGTTAACTTGGCTCAGTGAGGTTTCTCAACATGGTCTGTGTGTTGGTTTTTACAGGTTTTGCATCTAATTGCGGAGCGAGCGAACATTTGTAAGCAGCTCCACCTTCCAGCCCAGAGCGGCAGCAGTCAGGTCTTAAAGGCCATGCGACGTGGGTAAGAGACCACAAGACTTTAGATACAGTTTGTGATTATTTGCAACCATTACTTCAAGTGTCAGTAGGTGTTTTTGTTTGATTAATGTCTTTTCAATTGCTATTCACAGCTACACAAGAGAGGCCTACCTTGAACTTGTGCAGAATGTTAAGAGAATTATCCCAGGTAGCGATCTAAATACTAACACAAATATATCCAGATTCAAGCAGTGTGGTCTGTGTTAAACATAAATGACTTGTGTGTCTGTGTGTCAGAGGTGAGTATCAGCAGTGACTTCATCTCAGGCTTCTGTGGCGAGACAGAAGAGGACCACCAACAGACTCTGTCTCTGATCAGGGAAGTGGGCTACAATGTCGGCTTCCTTTTCGCCTACAGTATGAGAAAGGTGAGTCCGTGTGTCACACCGCAGAAACATTCTGTTATCAGGATTTTAGAACGAAGTGATCAGGTTTTAAAATGTTCTGCTCGTCCTGCTCAGAAAACCCACGCTTTCCACCGGCTACAGGACGACGTTCCAGCAGAGGTGAAGCAGCGGAGGCTTCAGGAGTGTATCAGTGTGTTCAGAGAGGAAGCTGCAGGGGTCAACGCTGCTCTGATCGGCAGCACACAGCTTGTCCTGGTGGAGGGAGTGAGTAATGCACGCATGACTGACATACAGGACTCTACGTTGACATCCTGCTGTCACATTTCAGAGGATAAGTAGTGAGCATGGACGAAATCAGAGTGGGATATTTTTCAGATTGTACTGGGTTACTGTACCCTGTTACCAGGCACCACTGCTCATTTCTGGTTTTCTATTTTTACACAGGAGAGTAAAAGGTCTACCAAGGATCTGTGTGGGAGAACTGATGGCAACATGAAAGTGATTTTCCCCAAAGAGGATGTTGCTGTTCCGCCTATACAATCACACACTGCACCCGTCAGAGCTGGAGACTATGTGTTGGTGAAGGTGAGGTTTGGTTCACACAGATGCAGCTATAGAGAGTCAACTTTTTTTAATTTTATTTTTTTTAAACAAAGGCTTTTGTGTTAAGGTATTATCTGACATTTGGTATTTATTAATTCAGTTATTAATGTTTTTATGTCTGTTTTCTTTCTTGTAGATATTATCAGCTAACTCTCAGAGCCTGAGAGGTGAAGCCCTCAGTCACAGCTCCCTGAGAGGCACTCTGACGCCCTATGAGACTCTGGCCAGGCACCAACTCGGTGGACATCAAGTTCAGACTCAGACACAACCATGATCAAAACATGGCTTTGATTGACACAGGTGACACTGCAAAAAAAAAAACCTCACACACACCTTCTTCTTCTCTTATCTGACTGTGAAAACATGTGGAATGGGTATTCTCAAGTTCATAACTGATGAAAGATGAGCTATAAAAACTGCAATCTGCAAACTCTATATTTATAATGTGTATGTACATATTAAACTGCTTAAAATACTGAAATATATATAAATCATATGGTTTGTTTAATAAATACCACAGCAGTTGATTTATGTTGTTGTTAGCAGTGATGCTTTATTGATGATGTCATTACATTTTTTAATGCGATTGCCCGAACTGCAGTAAAAAAAAAAGTTGCGAATCAGCACATTTTTTAGAATCACCCCATGAGCTACTAAGTCAGAAAACTCAGAGAAAGAATTTGCCCCAAGTCAGCAGCAGAAAAGTGCTGTGATCTGCTTTGGAAGGAGCATGTTATTTCAAAGAAAGATGATTATGGTGACAACAGCAACCCCTCCCCCCACCACCCTGCAGACTGTCTTCTGTTGTGACAGGACTGCAGTAACCCTGTTCACTGCCCTTATCTACATTTTTGTTCTGGAGAAAAAAAAACATGACCTGAATGAATTATTTTTTAGCAATTTAACAAAAGAGAAACACAAAATGATAAAAATCTCAGGTGTTCTCTTCGATTTCAAATAATAACTGGTTGTGCTTTTGCTGTGGTTTTGCCTCCGTGCCTCCAGTGTTGAAATGAATACTGGGAGTTCAACCGGCAAACTGAACATCTGTCCCAATCAGCATGTAGTCCTAAAAATAAAACACAACAGCACATAACAGGTTTGAAATGAGGAATTCTGTTGATGTTGATCTAATGTGTTTCTACCAAGTAAAGGGTATACAAATGGAGCTAGTTCAAAAACACACAGTTCCGTAGAAAAATATACAATTTCTTACCTTCAGGACCTGAAGCTCAGTGTTCACAAGCTTCATCTTTCCAAGTGAGGGAAGAGGGTATCCCTTTGCGAGTTGAACTATAAAGTAAAATTCACAAGTTTAGATAATATATTCACAAAAATATAATGAGGCCAACATTATAGTGATTATTAGCAGTGGTTTTATAATATATTTAATTATATAACACAGTTCATGCTTTAAACGAAGCTCAAAGGGTTTTACTAAAAAAAGATAACCCATAAAACAACACAAGATCAAAATAAATCTTGGCAGGACAATCAGTAAGTCTAAGAAACTGAGGTATTTTTCATTAAACTGATAATGAAAAAACAAAAAAGAATTATGAAGGTATAGTAAAATACAGAGACACTAGAAATAAGCAAGGAGGTTAAACAAATACGACTTTCATAATACAAAGAGGTCTTTTGAGCTTGTCAGTCTAATGTGCTAGGCTACGGTTACCCATTAAACATCCACAGAGGTAAGTTTAAAGAAAGGCACATTCCCAATCTCCTCGGATTGGGGAGTAAGGACATCTAATAAATTAGCAGAGGATGATCCGAGAGTGCGTGAGGTGACAAAATGATAACGATTCTCCAATAGTATACCCCAACTCTAATTAATCTAGAGCTGATTTGTTTACAGCTTTGCATAAAAGTAAAAGAATGGCCAATTGTTTTAAAAACAAGAAGCTGATGTTCTCTGCTTTCTGTTTTATATGTATTGGACTCACGCAGCAGAGCTTTAAATAAACTGAAGTCCATCTTTAGAGTGATTAGGAAAGCATTACAGTAGTTTAGTCCAGTTACAGTTGATTGTGCAGGACATGCTTCGCACCAACCTGAATCCATGTCAACATTCTAACACCACAGGTTGTGATTGAAGGTAAGTGAAAACTAGTTAGAGACCAAACCCAGAAGATGAAATGGCTAAAAGTGCCTTAATAGACAAGTTGTCCAGGATCTGCCACTCCAAGTGGTATAAGTATGAATACAAACTTGACCACCTCAACAAATGCAGCATCACTCTGTCTTGTAGGACAAAGATATCATAACAATGTCCTTTGTTTCTATAATTGACAGTGCAAAAGCTTTGTGGCAGTACATGAATCACCGTCTGCTTGAAATGAAGACACGAATGAGCTTTTCTGTATAATTACCAACAAGTAAAGGTTGAATTGTGGCAATGTGTCTTAAAAGTAAGAATTTGGTTTTGCAATGCTGCTGATTTCAGTTAGTCTAAAATGATCCCAAGATTCTTTACTTGTAATTTGGTAGCTGCAGCTGGATTGCCTAACTGAAGGGAAAGCTCATCATGTGTGGTGCTGGAGGCGAGCCATAAGACTTTCCATCTTGTCTGTCACTACATTGCAGAAGGATAAGAAAGCAACAGCCTGATAAACAAAAAACTTCCTTTAGAACTCACCATTCAGTCTTGGTATCACCACCACTTTCAGGACCATTTGCAGGATGCTGTCAAGGATTCCGACCTGTAGGTTAGGGTTAGGGTTAAGGTTAGTTTGCTAAGTTGCTGCTGATGATACATACTGGGACTCATTTTAGAGTGCAGTTCTCACCTTAAAATCTCCCACATAACTGGTCCCCAGGGTCAGACCCATCCTGTGCAAATAAGACAAAATTATTCTGTGATGTCCTCCTCACAAGGACCTTTTGTCCCCATGTTCTTCTGTGATAACAGGATGTGATTTTTTAGTAACTCACTTGTTGAGGGAAACAGCTCCAGCAATCCTCACTCCACTGACAAACACTCGGGCACTGACACTGGTGTCCTGTATAAAGACAGTATGGTCAGAAAGGTTCCTCTTAATGTTTTCGTAAACCACTCAATGGCATTTTCAGTGTTCCGAAAACCGTGCCAACATACCAAGTTTAGGACAAAGAGTGGGGAAAGTGTGGCGTTGGGTTGGATAGCGTAGGCCGTTACGGTACCGGTGGCTTGAACAGTCACGTTGTTGGCTTGGTATGTGACAGCGGGATCTTTCACCGTCTTCACCAGCATTTTCATCATCAGACCTGGGAAGCGTTTGGCGATCTGAAAATGGACCAAGATATCGGCTGACAAATTCCCCCAGAAATGTGTGTTTTGTAATAAAAATGTGTGATGTGTGTAGCCCTGTCACCTGTGGGATTAAGGCTCCGAAGGTTCTGGTGTTGAGTCGGATGGGAGAGCCTTGTGGGATCTATTGTGACGGGGTGAGAAAGGTTGTGGATCAGTGCAAAAATCGTGAAAACAGTGACCCATTAGGAGTCAAGGGCACACAGCCTACCATGTCATCAGTAATGTACAGGCTGAGGGCTCCAGCTTTGTTGTAGACAAAGCCTGCAGAGTTGGTGGTGAAGGCAGACACTCCGATGTACAACATGTTGGTAGTCTGGGGTGGCAGAGCAAAGACCGTGGGGGAGAACGGAGGCTCCTGATGCTTCCCAATGTTGTAAAATTCACCCTAAAGGGAAGAAGACGAGACAGAGACAGAAGAACTATGACAATCTGTTTCTTTTATATTCACATGGAGCCTTCAGATCATATAATCTTGAGTAGTATAATGTTTAAAAAAAACTCTACCTTCAAGCTCAAGTCAATAGAAGATTTTGAAACGGTGGGCGATGCCACCATGGAGTATTCAATCTCTGCATACTTGTCCACCTTGGCTACAACTGCAGTAGGGTAGACAGTTATTCATAGTATTCTACGTTCATGAAACCTCCAAATGTTTGACACAAACAGAATATTTTACCATTGAGAGTTTTCAGTTGAGGGTTCAGATCATTCACTGCATCAGCCACCAGAGGGCACAACTGCAACAATAAACAACAGAGACTCAATTTCTATACTTTAAACAAAGCTCTGTGTCAGACAATGATCACTGAATAGGGGAAAAAACAAACTGTCCAAATGGGTAAAAACGGTTCATAGTCAAATTGTTATCAGTGAACCAACAGCAGAGGAGAAATGTCCCAAGTCATCCATGGCTACTATTGTTTTTGTGTCCATGATGTCTAACTTTAATGTTATAGAATTTTAAGCCAGAGAGTAATGAAGACACTGACTGACTGACTGAGTTTTTGGTCTGAAGCCTTTTAGCACTAAAAGTAGCTCTTAAGTCATGTAAGAAGAAGTACAAACAATCCAAAAAGACTAGTGATGACTGTTACTTTGTACAGCTTGAAACAAACTAGGAAAAAAGTATCACTGATTAACATGGAATATCTCAGCTGTGTGTCAGAAGTATTTAACTGCAACCAACTGCAATTAATACACAATTAAAGCTGATTTCATTGCCACCACTGGATAAGCTGGTAAAACTGGCATTATATGTAGAATTAGCCTTTCATAGGATGAAGATTTGTATTGTCAACTGGAAAATATATCTCGATGCCTTACTTCAATCCTATTTAGTATTTCTATTACAATTAAAAGTCCTGCATTTTAAATCCTCCTAAAGCACAAAAGTATCATCAGCTATACTTATTCAGTTAGATAGTTTAGTCCATTGGTTCTCAATTGTTTTTGGGCTCTACCAAAGGGTCACAAGATAAATCTGAGGGGTCCAGAGATGATTAATATGGGAGGAAAGAAGGATACAAAAAGTTCTGCTGCACAAATATGGATTCATTTTTCACATTTTGTCTGATATTCGTTTTTTACTCTGAAGTTTTAGAGCCATTTAGGTTAAATTATAGGTAAATAAGATTCTGCGTGAATAAATCATAGACTCTCACCTGTTTTTGCATTTCACTGCGTATGGCCTTAGAAGCGAAACTTCTGAAGAGATTGTACAGCCAGCTGAAAAAAACAATAACCATCAGAGTTAGGGAAGTACAGTGACTGCAAACATTTTGACACACTTTTACCTTCCAGTAAATAGGAAGGTGTATCCAGACTTTTGACTGGTGCTGTATGCAGTGTGTCAGTAAAATTGGAAAAACACAGTCAGTATTTTACTAAATGAATTCTCTCATATGAGTTTAACAGCAGTGCACAGCAGGGTTTATTTCACCTGGCTCCGCCGTGGAACTTGACATTCGCACTGCTGACACTAGCCGCACAGTTGACGCTGCTGACCACAGGTCGGCCCGTCTCATCACTCCTCATGGCAATGCTTGTAGTGATAGAGACTCCATTCACGTTCAAATCAAAACTTCCACTGTCCTTTCTGTTAAGAGAGGGGGAGGGGGGGGGAGGGGGGGGGGGGTCACTACTGCAGCAGGGAATGTATTTTTAAAAAGTATAAAGGAGATATCTCTTCTTACTCACATTATTCTGAGGTACTTGACCCTCCAGTTTCCACGCAGACTGATGAAGGCGTTACCAATAGACAGTTTGATACCAGTCCCTGGCACTAGTTCCACTGCAGACTTAGGTAATGCCACATTCACTATTTGCATACTGGAAGAAACAATGTTTTTGTAAAGGCGTTTGTAATTTAAAAAATCTTTTTACAAGATGGGTTAATAAACAGGAGCCTTACTTTGACAAGCTATACCGGACTTTGCCAATGGGGGACACTCTCTTTTTCCCTGAAACATCTGGGACTTTGATGGTTTTGAGCTTCTGCCCGATGGAGAGCATCCCCAGTTGCCTGCCTAGCAAAAGACAAGAACGTTTGATGATGAAATTCTGGACAGATCTGTGTTTTCAACTGAGGAAACATTTGCTGCAGAGCTTACCATATTCAAGTCCTTTTCCTGTTAGTTTGACCTTTACTCCAGGATTGATGCTTGAGGTCGCAGGGACGAAAGCCACCAGGGCCAGCCAACAGCACAGGAACATCTTGACTTTTGGGAGATAGAGAGAACAAGATCTTGATTAGTTTTCTTCTCTTTTATGAACATGACACCATAAAGTGTGTGCAAAGTTTCTGCTGTTCTTCAAGGAACACATGGTAGCAATAAATCAATGCTTCCCTTTTGGATCGTTCTCAAACTATTGTCTTGAATTTCGTACTTAATGTCGTAATTCACACTTAATCAGTAATTCTCACAGTGAAGTCGTTGATTTTAGGATACCTGCTTCATTTCAACCTTGTGAAAGAGCTGACTGTCAGTGCTGTTGATGAAATCACATGACCACTGATAAGTCAGCAGGCAAGCCAGAGTTTTATTAAATTAGGCTGGGATTAAAGGCCAAGTCCACCCAGTTTTTTTTGTCCATTTTGAATGTGAATATTTGAATTTGAGTATTACAGATGGAAAATGCAGTTTGTAGAGCAATTAAGTCATTGCAGTTCAAGACAGAGTTGCAGTATTTCACTTTCACTGACAATCAGGAGCTCCATCTATCATTCAAGAATGAAAACAAAAATCCAACCCATTCTATCTTGTGCTTTTTTTGGATTTGGGCTCTGAAAGTCTAAAAACAGACTGAATAGGGCACAGAATGAAGTCACATAATCGGAGACATGTGACAAACTCATAAGGATGTTTTGAAGAGGTGCAGAAGTGCAGTAGAATGTATAAGTGTGTCAGTTTTGCACAACAACCAAATCCTAGGTGTAAAACACTGTGTAGAAACCCTAATTCACCACTGAAAACCCCAAAACATTCATTATCACTGACTGTTCATATCAAGCCATCATCACTTAATGCTGCCAAAGCATCTAATTACACAAAACAAAACAGTAAATATATTTCCTAACACTATTTTCATCATCTAAATGGTTTCTCAACAGCAATTAGGGATAATCCTGTACATAGATCCACCCTGTCAAAACACTTCATGAAAAGACTAAATAGGTCAGCTCTTGCATACACGCCCACACATATACAATCTTACAGTGTAACATGACCCATTAATCAAAGTCAATGGGACATGTTAAAGTTTATCCCTGCATTCCGCTTTTGCAATGAACATTTTTAAATATTATTATTCAGAAAACTTCTTCAAAGTCACTCTTACCTGAAGGAGAAGCTTGTGAGTATCAGGTGGTTTCTACTGGTGTGTCTGTCTGCCAGTCTGACTACCAACAAGGCGGAGTGAAAGCAGAAGAGAGGCACGTGCTTTATAATTCACTTAACCAATCAGGAAACTGCACTTGGTGACAGGGACTGTCCCAGATAAAGCAACAATGGAGAAACGTGTTTTTATCAATATTTGCTTTTTTCCTTCATCTTAAAAATGATTGTGCCTTTGCGTGTTTGTTCTGTGCTGTGTTGGGGCTGGCAAGTCTTTAGTTGCTTGTATGAGTTTCTAGAAATGTTCAGTAAGGAGAGCATGACAGTTTAAATGATACCTTTGTCCTCTTGTATTAAAAAGGAATGATGTGCAGATTGTAGCTACAAATCTCCAATATTTTGTCCAATAGCTACACAGCATTCCTGCCAAATATTAGCCATGATTACGAAAGGAACTAGAAGCAGTAAACTGTGTTTATTTACTTATTTGTTTGCTTATTTGATAGGGACAGAGTACATTAATGGTCAGTATAAAATATGATGTAGCAAGAATGCAAATTTACATCTGTAGTCCCTATGCAGGTAAGAACAATATGCACATCCACATATGTAAATACACAAGTGGAAAAAAACAAAAATATCTTGTACCAGTGCAGGACGAAGTACTCAGATCCTTCACTAAAGTAAGAGTAGAAATACTGTCATCTAAAAATACTCAATTGCAAGTAAAAGTCCTGAATTGAAAAGGTAGACTGTGTTTGTATTACTGATTAATACACATGAGAGCATTTTAATGTTGTAGTTTATCCATGTGAAGCCAATTTTAGATACTTTGGGTAGACTATTATATCATATTATATATAAGTGTACACTTTATATTGCACCTTTCATATTAAGTGCATGACACATTTTTTTTTAAAGAAAATAAATGGGCCACAATTTAAACAATAGTTAGAATATTCAAATATTTAATGTGAAATTTTCATCTGAAAAGTAACTAAAGCTATCAAATAAATGTAGTGGAGTAGAAAGTACAATATTTCCCTTCGAAATGTAGTGGAGTGGAAGTATAAAGTAGTATCACATGGAAATACAAAAGTAAAGTTCAAGTACCTCAAAGTTGAACTTAAGTAAGTTGTACAAACTTGTACTTTCTACTTTTGCATTGCACACATTTTCGGACAGAAGTGATGACACTGGTGGTTTGCACATGAGCAATTTGAGATGAATAAAGGTGGATGTGTGAGGCACTCTTGTATTGCAAGCCATAGGGACTTCCTAGGTTTACTTCCCTTTACTACTGTTACCATTGATTGTTAGCTGCTTTCTCCAAAGGCATTCATTTAAAGGAGGTTGGGCAAATCCATGCAAAGCCTTGTACATGAAACAAGCATTTTCTTCAAATTTAAAGTGCTCAAAACTCTTTCCAGGATGTTACAATGATGGAATGAAGGAATCAAACACTTTTATGGCTTCATGTCCCATAGAGAGTTGTATTACCTGATCATTTTCCTCTTTCAGTATCAGTACAATACACAAAGCAGTAATAATGTAGTAATGGAAAATAAGATCACCCTCAGCAGGGACAGAACAGAGAGTACTCATGTCAGAATGATTATTGGGTACATTTGTTGTCATTATTATATTTTTTAGCATCAGTTGGTTTTGATTTGAAGGTGCTACATAAAGTGCAGTAAATGATTTTCTGTTTTGTGAATGAAACACAAGCAGCAGCATGAATATTACAGTTTGTTGTTGTTTTCTTGTTACAACTGGCTACATACATACTTCAGTAGAGTCCACATCTTCAAAACTCATCACACAGTCAGCTTCTTCAACACACTGCTGGGCACAGCAGTTCATTTTACACACAAAGCAAATCCTCCCAACAGACACTAACACAGCAAGTCCTGTTCAATCAGACACACTGATAAAAAAAAAAAAAAACAGTAGCACACAATGATCTTTGTATGTCTTTGAAGTAGAAAAGCATTTTATGATCTCTAGTTTTTTATTGTGTATATTTAGTTTTCATTACATAATAGTAGACACAGTAGAAAACAGTAGAATGCATAGCTCTCTATGGGACGTACTACAGTGTATTCAACAGGAATGAGTCATAGAAATGCAGCAGGAAAGCTTTCAGTGGGATTTATGTGTCACGATTTGTTTTGTTTTTGGTTGAATATCCTTGTACCTGAAGAGTTTTGAAGCGAGTGTGTAAACTAGTAAAATGGCCTGCACATCCACAGAATTTTGTTGGTTATTTTTATTTTTAGTATTAGTATTTATAGTATTCAGGGAATTTGAAGGCTGTAGTCAATAAATGCTTTTAGTGTGAAAGCAATGCAAATGTGAACACAGTTTTTGGTCCATAATTGATGCTGTTGTGTTGGCTGTTTGAAAAGCTTTGAGGGTGCACACTCACTATTGACCCGGGGATGTAACCAACTGTAAAACATGGTAAACTCTGTCATTCATAAAGTGTTATTGAAAGGTTTCACTGTCAGAGCTAAAAATGAGTAAACAGCTGACAAGTTGTACCCACATACTGGATTATTGTTTCATTTTTCATCTTGAAACACAGTGTCAGAGTACAACAGGCTGGCCCAGACTGACATTAAAGAACTTTTACAAAGCTACAGTCTGAAATGACAGAATGTCTTAGGATGGAAACACTGCCTGATATTTTATTTATCCTCTGAGCTGGATTTTGGCAAGGCGCTTGGATTATAAATGTGCACATTGACAGTATAATAAACATTTTAATAAACATATTTGTTTTCATTTTCATGACCCAACTCATTATGGGAATGCAAGAAACCATAAAACCATTTGCTGTCATTGCTTGTTTTTGTTGCTCAATCAAAACCAACTTTCGGAAGTATGGTTACAGAAACATTGTGGTTGTAGTTTGCTTCTGTACCAATGTAGCAATCACATAATACAACAATAGTAATTTAAATGAATCAGCAACCTTAAGCCAGAAAGACACCACTCTAAATTGACCTTTAATTGCCACAAATACCTTTCAGGTAATACAACCTTCTACAGCATGTGTATTGGCAATTTCACAATCAATAGACACAGGTCAGGTTAATTATAGATATCAACACCTTACATGACAGGCTTATCCCAGCAGGGGGAGCTACAATCACATGATGTAGGTTACTAAAACGTAAAGCAATTTATGAAAAATATATCTAAAAAAACAAAAGCTAAATAAAAAGGCAAATTGTGTTTACTTCATAAGAGACAAGCAAATCTGGGACAGAAAGTGAGCGTATCTCTTAGGCAACTCTGATTTCCCTAGGAGATCACGCAAGTTTAAACACGTCTTACAAAAATATCTAGGTGGGGTTTGAATTACACCATTTTGCAATCTGAGGATCACTTTCCAAAATGTGCCAATATCCACTTACTACTTGTTTATCTGGCTTAGACACAGGACTAAAGATGACCCTGAGAAGAGGTATCTGTAGAACTAGGTTTGTGTAGATCAGATTGCTGAGCTTGGCATACCTTTTAACATTATTTTCCAGTATTGCATCTTCATATCCCCTCACTTTAATACTACCACAAAGGTGTTTAGCATGTGACTCAAAAGAACCATCAGAATTACAATGCGTTTAATCCTCAGTAATTGACAATAGGCTTACTTTAATGCTGGTGAATGAAATTCACTAAATTGAAAAGTAAAAAAGGATTTCTAGCAGTTTCTTTTTTAAATACTTCTATTTGTCAAAAGGGGCCCACTGTTTTCATCAATACATCCAAAAAATACATTCTCAACTGGTAATGTTAAAAAATACAAACTAAGCTAGAAATGTCAGTGTAGTCATGGTCTCAGAGTTGAATTTCAACAGCCATATGAAGACAATTAGAAAGTCAATCTACTATCACCTGAAGATTATATCAAGGATTAAAGGACTTGTCTCAGCAGCATTTGGAAAAACTCCATGCGTTTATCTTCAGTAGACTGGACTACTGTAACAGTGTCTTTACAGGTCTTCCTAAAAAATCGATTCAACTGCTGATTCAGAATGCTGCTGCTGCTCTAGTCCTCATGAAGGTCAAGAAAGTGGATCACACCACTCCACCTCTCAGATCTTTACCCTGTCTGTCAAATAATTGATTTAAAAAAACCAAAAACATTTATAAATACATTTCTGATCAAACTCCCATGAAACTGCATGTCGACAGCAACTCTCAGTTCTTTTAAGTCAAGTTTGAAGACTTCGTTGTTTGCTTGTCTTTTATTCAATCAAATTTGAGGCTTTTGATTAATATCTTACACTGCACTTTAACTTTTTACTCTTCTGTTTTATGTCTTATTCTATTTTAGCTTATTTTTATCTTCAATTTAACACTTTTTACTTTTCTACCTTTTTGCACTGTTGTTGAAATGTGTGATACAAATAAACTTGCCTTGCCTAAGGGTTCAAGAAAAAGCATCCTGATAATCAGTTGCACTATCACATGCTATTTATACACAAAAGGTTTTGAGACCATTTGGACAGGATCCACTGTTAACTGCTCCTGTATTTACTTATTATATTAGTACCACTTCTGCTTATTTGATTGCTACTAATAGAGTTGCTGGCAGGTCCTTTATGCAGCCAAATACAAATAAATAACTAACAGCACACTATGAGGAGGTTTTCACGTTACATGAGAAGTTCTTGAATCAATTCTTTGTAAGTATTGTGTGTAATATGATGTTGTGTTAACCTGGGAGGCAAAATTACTATAATTTACAAAGAGCAAGGGGATGCAACAAGGTTTGAATCCAGAATTCACAGAAGAAGAAATCGTGCATGCTGAGTGCTCTGTTGTGCATGTTTATAAAAGAACGAGAAAAGTGTTTCTGTCAGAGTGAGTCATTCTTTTTAGTTTTTGTGAAGTTAATTCGCTTAATAACAGTATGCAACGGGCGAGTTGACTGAATGCTGGCTAACTGCGTAGCAACTGTTGCTACGCTTGTTAAATTTAAGTCTGCTCAAATGATGTGAGTGGTCTTGAAGATGTAAACCCACACAGGTGTTTTCACTTATATCCACTGATTAAACCTCTTCTCAGGACTGTGTGGGTGTGTTAAGACTTCTAGAACTCATAGAGAAGGAAAAGTTAGATCGTCATCAGGTGTTGGCGGTGGGCAATGAAAGCAGTACTTCAGCAGCACTTTGGATAATGACAATATTTACTGTGTGTGTGTGTGTATCAGGCAATTTAAGATTAAAAGATTGTTGGTTTGACTTTGTTCTGACAGGAAGCAGTACGTGAACATCAGCACTGATTCCCCTCAAATCTGTGTTCTTTCTCAACTTCTCTGTACACCAACAGCTGCACCTCCAGTCATCAGTCTGTTAAGCTCCTGAAGCTGGCAGGTGACACCACCCTCACTGGGATCATCTCTGGAGGGGATGAGACCACCTACAGGTGGATGGTTGACCGTCTTGTGAATTGGTGCTGACAACAACTTGGAGCTCCGCACTCTAAAAACAATTGAAATGGTTGTGGACATAGGAGAAAACCCAGACCCAACCTGTCCCCATTACCTTGTGAGACTCCCCAGTCAATACTGGGGAGTCCTTCTACATCATGATCACTGTCTTCATCCAGGACTTCAAGAGGAAACTGAACTTCAGCGGCATCACCCAGAAGGCTCAGCTGTGGCAGCTGAAGAAGTCTAACCTGCCAAAGTCAATGATGGTGCACTTCTTCTACTCCACTGAGTCCATCCTCACCTCCTCCATCACCATCTACTACACTGCTACTGGTGCCAAGAACAAGGGCAGACTACAGGGTATAATCTGCTGTGTTGACAAGGTGATCCTGCCGTCCTTCCGGGACCTCCATGCCTCCAGGACACTGAGGTGAGCAGGAAAGATCATAACCTAAGGGTTTTTATCTCACATATTTATACTACTATCGTGCCACTCAATAATGTAACACTTGATAAAATCCGAGCAGACTTAGTGGAAGAGCTTGGAGTGGATACATCTGATGAAATATAGCATAGTGCATTAAACAGGGTTAATGGTTCAACCTCATGTGCCCGCCTTGGTTTAATTCAATTTAAGGTGATTCATCAGACTCATTTCAATAAAGCCAGAATATCTAAGATCTACCGTCTGCCATGGTCTGAACGCTACCATGGCAGGAATTAGGTTATTAGGCATATACTGATACATGTGAAATTGTCTTGCTGCACCTTCATGATGTGTTTGTTAGAGTAACTTGGTCAGGCATATATGTCTCTTGAGCCTGACATTGCGGCTGGGTGTGGTCTGTTGTAAACCACATCACTACATCCAGCTGTGATGTAGCTTGGTACTACACTGCAACAGCACCTGCAGCGCAAGTAAGATCATTAAATCTTTTAAGGGGTGTAGTAAAAGCAATGAAATTTTCATCACAAAAATCTTAATATTTAATGTTATTCAAGGTGAGGTTACATTAAATTGAATTTGAGCAGTTGTCACAAAAATGAGGCTGTAGCAGATGGTTTGAGCAAGAACCATGACAATATATCTGTGCTAATAGAGTAAAAAATGAATGAATGAAACAACAAACTAATTACAAACACATGCTGGCAGCAATTTGAATAATGGACAAGAGGTATGGATTATTAACATGGATTTGAATTTGTTATTCAGATGTGTACAATATCAGCTCTGCACATCTGTTTACATGCTGTCAGGACATGGAACAAGAAGAAGAAGAAGTGCGATATCTGACATCTTGTGCACATATATATCTATACATATAGAAGTATCACTGTGAAACTGACTCTAATGACTACAGGTGAATGTTTGTTGTCTAGAGTGAGACCAGAGAGCATGTCAGTTCATTCACACAGATCACATACATCTGACATAATCAAGATCACTCACTGCCATCTTTCTCACTTGTTGGGGCCAATCAGACTCACAGCGCTTTAAGTCTGACAAGGAGAGGGGGGGGGGGGCATGAATAAGAAGTTGAAATGCTCTACATGAGGAGGTGGAAGTGTAGTCCAAAGAGGAGTTCACACAGAGTTCAGTTTTATCGTCATGCTCTCCTCTGCTAATGCCTCTAAGCTGACCACATTTCAGACCTACAACAGAGAGAGTGTTTTTCCTTTTTGTCTTTAGCAGCGAGTTTAACTCATCCTGCCTGCCTGGGGTGTGTACTCACCACCGCTATGAAGAGCAGCAGGGGGGGGGGGGGGGGGGGGGGGGGGGGGGGGGGGTTTGTCCTAGCAAACAACTGAATTTAAATATTGGTTCTGATTCAATGTTGGTGCAGCAGTATGACATTTTAAAAATTCTGTTGTCAAGGTTTTAAATGTATGTCTTGTCAAATTTATTTTTTATAAACTGTACTCAATTTTTAAAATTTAAACTATGGTTCAACTTTTTGCATTAATTACAAACATTGTGGGTTTGAATATCATTCCAGATATAAAGGTCAAGCTGTTGTTCCTCCTTAATCATTTTGGATACGCTTTCTTCAAACATAGAGACGTAGTACACTCCTGCCTCCTTGAGGCTGAAGGCAGCATGGCACCAAATAGTGTCAATATTCAATATTTAAATCAAACCTTCTTGTATGGCAGCACCACTGCAAAGCTGGAGATATACTGCTTGACTCAGCAGAACCTTTAATACTATGGTATTTTGTTAAAATGTGATTAAAAGAATAGAAATAAAAAAGCGACTGCTGTTGGCTTCTTTAGGATCTGCTAAGAAAATCCCCCTAATATTTAGTTTTCGTGGGCCTCAGGCCCTTACACACTGCTCTAAAAACAAAGATCCTTTTCATTTTGATAAGCCACACAACAAGAGGAGCATTAAGTTCACTTTTCTTCTCCAAAATAACACTAGTGTTTTTCAGTATTGCCCAATAAAACAGTAAAGGATTCCTGCACATAATGTATGTAATTTTTTCTCTCAGTGTAACTGTATTTTGGTCTGAGTGGTGTGTTAATAGAAGCTCTCAATATATTTGATATCTGCCTGAATTTGCCCCATTCAGCACATAATAGCAATGATAATATTTGAGGATGCAAATTCCTAAAATTATGACAAATATGCCAAAGTGCAGGTCTACTGCTCAGACATGTGATATCATCAGAGTGTTGAATATAAAACTGTACTGCACACACAGAATGAAAGAGCTATTTTATGTGAGAAATTATTTTTTAAATACTCACATAGACTCTATAGAGTATAGTCCTGTATATGTAATATAGGGTTTACCAGAGACTGGGTGCAAAACTCATATTCCTAATAACCTGTCTGTGGAACTGGCTAAAATATTGACATCACCAACAGGAGAAGAAAAAAATAGTAGATCTTTAAACATGATTAAAAAACAATTTTCTTGCCTCACAGAAATCAATATATTCTAATAAATAAAGAGTGAGTTTATAGAGTAGAGCATATCTGTGCCTGTTTGAGGCAAGATCCTGCTGCAGTGTGCTGCCAAACCAGCTGCATATGCTGAATTGGGGGATTCATACAATGTAATATTGACAGCAGCTCATTTAGCCCTTATACAAATTAAGATACTCAAAATATTTAGCATTTGTAAGTTGGGTCACTTGGAAAAAACTTATTTTCAAACTTATTTTGCTGGGTAATTTTCTTGCCATGTGCTGTAAAGGTAAAACAAGGACACGAGACTCTGGAAATGCTCCGGCGGTCAAGTAATGGGATGACACAGATGGCCTGAGCACCCTGTGGTCACACTGTGGGCAAATTCATTACTCTTTCCTTGAGGATGGAAGAACCTCAAGGACATCCTTCCACTTTGTGAAAACAGCAGAAAACATTTTCTTTTTAAATACAAGTAGTCTTTGTGCGCTGTTTCCATTCAGTTCACTCCAAGCAAATCACACAAAATCATACAAAACCACAATTATATGGAACTGTGTCAGGTCAACACTAAATGTTTGACTATATATGAGCAGTATAACATCTTCCCTGCTGTACCCAAACATCTGTGCCATATTTCCATGTTTGATTGCATGATCAAAGTTTAATTAATGAATACCCTGAGAGGTAGAGGTAAATGCTGGGAAATGGTTAAATGAGCAGTTTGTAGTTGTGTTTCTCTTTTAATCTCTTACATTAATGAGTCCAAATTGCAATGTAAATTAATTTAAACTGTATCCTCAAATTATGCAATGGGGGATCAGTAAACTAAACAAAGCATGACCAATGATTACCACCCAGGACTTTGATGGCTCTACACCAAAAAATACCAAGAGGACAGTGTGAAATTTGGCTGAATCTGACTTTTCAGAATGTCTGCTCACTGCTGTGCATGACAAAAAATCTTCATTTCCTGTTTGTATTGCAGACCGCCTATCACTAAATATGTAGATGTGGCTTCCTCTGCTTTAGCCCCATGCAGTGTATGAACAAGTCTGATGAGACCAACATATTCTTACATAACAAGATGAAACTACCATCATGCTAGCAGCTCTGTGAAGCTGCAGCGCTGCGTTGAACCTAACGTCAGCATGCTAACATGCTAATAATGAAGGAGTCCTTCCTATGTTCCCAGGGTTGTATGTTCCCAAGTTTTATTTGGCACATAATGGGAACATGACAATGGCTCCTATGTTCCCAGGTACCTATGTTCCCCAGTTCTACATATGTGTTCTCTCAGGGTCCTATGTTCCCAGGGTCCTATGTTCCCCAGTTCTACATATGTACTCGCTCAGGGTTCAATGTTCCCAGGGTCCTATGTTCCCCAGCTCTATATAGCACATAATAGGAACCTGATTTGTATTCTTTTAATATAACATGGGCTATTGTGGGAACTCATCAAAATGGTTTTCTGTTCCCCAGTACAGCTCTAAATTTAATAGGCCTACACTTAAGGGAACTTATCAAATGGTTTTTAGTCATAGAATCAAAAGCTTCATGCTTCCTTAGGATATGAATCTAACTCTCACACTTCACATCTGTCTTCTAACCATGACATCTAATTTAAGGGTTAGGGTTAGGCTTGCCTCCAGGACTCTCCAAGGCCCCAGTGGAGGGCTCCAGGAAGCCCCCGATGGGTCCCTTTCAATCCTGGCCGCGCCACATGCCCTAGGCTTGCCTTTGTGGTGAGAGAATATTGACCTCGGGACCATAGGACCCTGGGAACGTAGGATGTGCTCCCCATAATGACAATGCTGAGAATGATGGGAATGTCGTTAGTATCTGATACCTGATTGCACATTCAGGTCAGCCAGTGCTGAGATAATAATGAGCGCTCTTTAATAACACACTTCCTACCTTAATGGTGTACAGGATCTTGTAATAATTCTGCACCAATATTTCTTGTAGTTACATATAAAGAGAATGCTTTCACTGAGTGTCTTATAAAAGGGTATTAGTGGTGAATGTAGTATATCTTTTATAATGCACATATGTGATATATTTAAAATGCATGTAGCCCTTTCATTATGTAGGTCAGTTAATAATTTAACACTTGCTGTACACATCATGTCCCAGGCCTGAAACTAAGAAAATAATTCTTTGCATGTTTTTCTCTCTTGGCAGTGGTTTTAATTCAGAATGAACCAGATATGAGTAGATCTCAGTTTCATCATTTGAAAAAAAAAAATCATGACTCACTGAACAAGCCAAAAGTAAATTTCAATTGAGCTAAATCAAGGCTTACTAATTCCAAACACTCTGACATCAGTGTAGGGCATCACAGGGACGGCAAATAGTGGAGTTAAAAAAGTTGATTTTCAAGATCATAAAAGAGCTTCTGCCTCATATTGACAGGCTTCCTCCCACTGAGGTTGTAAACTGGTCAGTGCATCAGCCAGCAGAGAACTGCAATGAATATCAATCAGGCAACTCTGTGCCAGCAGAGTGATGGCTGACCACATAGAGAGACATAAAGAAAGAGAGAATGGTGGGAGGTGGATTGATTTTTAAAAAAAAAGTTAACGATCGGAAACAGTTTGAAACGACCCTACCATGTACAGAATTGACTAACTTTCATATTTTATAGTTTGCAATTTAAAGTTTTACAGCTAATATATAGACATATAAACAGGTATGCACATATTTACATACATTTTCTATACAACTGCTATAAAGAATATTCTCAATCTGGTCTGGTTGCAAGGCTCCAAATGATGTCCCATTAGTTTATCTTTGGTTATTTAACCTAGAGAGCCTCCAGCTGGTGTTTGGAACAGAGGCCCTCAGTAAGAACATAACTGTTAGTGTTTGATAGTGCATCTGTGCAGATGTTCTGTATGCAACACATTAAACCCAATTAGATGTACTGTATATTCTGACTGTACATTCCTTTCTGACCCTTACAGGACCTTTCGAGCAAATAAATAATTCTTAATACACCTAAGAAGTTGAATTTATAAGTAATAATATAGCTAGGATCCTGTGCACCATTAAGATAATAAGTAAGGTCCTATGGTATTTAAGAGCACTCATTATTATCTTGGCATTGGCTGACCTGAATGCACAATAAGGAATAAGGTATCAGGTAGCACAATGAGAAAGACAGTATGGAGAAGAATTATTGACATAATTTACAGCAGTATGATGGAAGTCCTTGTTAAAACTCTACGAGGATTTGTAGCCACAGTAAGTAGTTAGATAGACGCGTGGGTAGGTGGGTTGGGTGGTTAAGGTAGGTAGGTAGGTACATAGGTAGGTACGTAGGTGGGTAGGTAGGTGCCTGGGTGGGTGGATAAATAGATAGGTTGGTAGGTAGGTTGGGTGGTTAAGGTAGGTAGGTAGGTAGGTAGGTACAGTAACAGTCAAAAGTTTGGACACACTTTCTCATTGATGTGAATGGGAAAGTGTGTCCAAACTTTTGACTGGTACTGTGGGTAGGTATGTAAGATACGATATTCCTTTATTAGTCCCACAATGGGGAAATTTGCAGGGTAGGTAGGAAGGTGTGTGGGTAGGTGGATAAATAGATAGGTAGGTAGGGTGGTTAAGGAAGGTAGGTAGGTAGGTAGGTAGGTAGGTAGGTAGGTAGGTAGGTAGGTTGGTGTAATAGATAGATACATAAATACAGTGTACATATACTCAAGTTACCAGGGTATTTTGTTTAGTAATGCTATGGCAGAGGGAGCAATATTCCAGGCCAGAGATGTGTACCTGCGCCCAGATGGAAGCAGTGTGACGAACGGATGGAGGCGGTGCTTGGGGTCATGTACTATGTTGCATGCTCTGCTTGTAATGGCTTTTCTCTTGAGGCCTGAGAGGTTGGGGGTGGGGTGACCAATCATTTTGAAGGCATTGAGTGTGATGCATGTGAGTTTGTTCCTATTGGAATCAGTTAACGTGGTAAAGAAACAGGGGGAACAGCAGAGGAGAATGGATTGAATTATACTTTCAATAATTACTTCACTTTCAATAGTAATTCATTACTTTTGATAATATGCAACCCAACATTTTCAGGGATATATATATGAGATCCCCTTTAAATTGTGTTCAGACTGCAGTGCAAGGCAAGTTTTAGAGATGGCATAAATTCAATACAAAGACAAGAGCTGAAAATCTTTCAACTTGTAGCTAAAAAGCATTTATTCTGGAGCTGTATGACTCCAATTCATAAATATAGAAAGACAACAGGAAAAGGAGAGATTTGAGGAAAATATAAAAAATCATGTTGAGTTATGAGATCATTTATAACTGCAGTAACTGTTGTTTTGGCTGCTTGGCGACATGAAAACAAATGGTAAACACCTGAATGTCTAAATGTCTGCTTACTATCAATCTAATGCAATTAAATTGTTAACAGATACAAAATAGGCTATATTCAGTTCTACTCCTACAGATGTCTTTGACATATGCAAAGTATTCGACTTGTGTCTTACTTAAGGCTTCATTACTGGCCCACTTGGAGACAGTGGAACAAGCTAAAAAGACACAGCATTGACATTATCACCTTAAAGAGTTTCTTATTTGCACATTAAGCAGATATAGAGCCACATTAGCATTCATTTAGAGGCCTGTTTGTACCACTTGGTAAATGTAAGTCCAATATTTACTCTCCTTTTAGTCTTTTGGAACTTCACCATCTCTTGACTGTCTGGATCTTTCATATTTGATAAATACATCACTGTGTTCACTGGCTAGTCGCTAATGTTGTGCGCTGTTTGGTGATGCATGGGCAGGTAGCCCTTTATCTGAACTTTTACTGTTCCTCAAACCATTCCTGAACTGCTTTTGCAGTGTGGCATTATCCTGCTGAAAGAGTGAAAGAGGCCAGTGCCATCAGGGCAGGGGTCAGCATGGGCACTCTAACTGGTTTTTGACTATGTAGCCCCATAAACAGCAAGCTTTAATGCACGATTTGTTCTGACACCTGTATATCATAACCAGAAATGAACTTTTTCAGCAATTTATGCTACAGCTGCTCTTCTGAGGGATCAGAACAGATGGGTAACTTCGCTCCCCACATGCATCAATGAGCCATAAACTTGCTAATTTTTCCTGCTTCCAACATATCAACTTCAAGAACTGACTGTTCACTTGCTGCCTAATATATCCCACCACTTGAAGGGTGCCATTTTAATGAGATAATCAATGTTATTAACTTTGCCTGTCAGTGGTTTTAATGTTTTGGCTGATCGGTGTATGCACATACAATCACGGTAAAGAGACAGTCATTTTAAACTTTAACTTTCCCAGAATATCTCATTCTTTGCTTGTCCCTACTGAGTCTCTTTAATGCTGACAGGGCTGTTAAGCAAGTACATTTTTGCTTGTGAGATGTTGTCAGTTATTGTGTCCAATGAGCCCTGCGGAGGTCTCTGCTGACCTGAGCTCAGTTGGTGCAGCGGAGATGAGGGAGCCTCTAGATCAATGGTTCAGTGTGTTGGGCATAAAAGGAGCAATGTGCCCCAGAGAGAAGGGCTGTCTGTGCCCCAGCGCCATGCAGCTGTGGGACCCGGGCACCCATCCATGCCCTCTGCTGCATACACTGTTAGTCCCTCTATGGCCAAAACACTGCAAGCTGTAAAATTATTTCCATAGAGGACTGCACTGGAAGCATGTCTGCTACTGTGGTGCCATGTTATATAATATTTCAAAATGTGTGTCAAGTGTGTTTTAAGTCATAGTTTTTTGTGGTGTTATGGATGATTTTTGAGGGAAGTGAGCTAGAGAGCAAAGTACATATATCAACCATGCGTCAGTAACTTTCTAACCTGTGTTTGACTTTCTGCTCTGCACTGTTTCTGCAAAGGCTGCTACATGAGCCAGTGAAGCAGCAAGAGAAAGGCGAATGATGTATTTTAGTATCTGTTTTTTTTTTTTTTTTTTTTTTTTACATTCGTTTCATCCATTTGTCATGTGTTTCAAAGTTCAATGAGCTTTGAAATGTGTTTGAGTTTTTTGCAGAATTGGAGGCAGAGCTTAGGTTTTCTTGTGACCACAAGGCTTCATGCTCAATAGCACACACATTAAAGCCTCTTAAGTCCTCTGTAAGATATGTATGGCTTTTGATCTTAGATATTAGATTCTCCGCTATACCCTATTTATCTCCTATGCTGATGTAATGGTGTGGAAACTTTTTTAAATACACTGACATAGATGTAAAAAAAGAAGAAGAAAAAAAAAGAGACTCTGTTCTAGGTTGTGTAGTCAGAGACACAATACAGACATAGTTATGGTGAGTATGAGATCAAATCCAATTTCTCTATGTACCACAATGCTACTATCATCTATCCCAGTAAAGGAAAACACTTGTGTGGAACTGATCAGGTACTTAATGCGTCAGATCCAGATTAACACCTAACTTTGCAGTTCCCTTTAGCTTTATATAGCATTTTAGCATCTAGCTAATTTTCAAAATCTTTTTTTCTTCTATTTTTTGGTCCACAAACTGAACTCTCATCCTCCACCTTTCTATCTATAGCAGCCAGAGCCTTTCAGAAAAATGAGTATTCCACTTGCAGAAGATTACAAACAAAGCATTAGCATTAGCAAACTAAAGAGCCAGAAATTCCCAGAAGCTGGAGACCAAAATAGAGCTTAAAGGACAGTAAATAATAAGACTTATTCTTGTCAGGTGACCAGGAACACGGCTCCAAATGAATGTTAATATTACACCTTTCTGCTAATGTGTAAATTGTGTGATTGTTTGCTTACAAATTCACCTTAAGAACTAGCTAACACCTAAATTACTGTATAGTCAGCAGGAAGCATTTTGAACAGTGACAAGAAGTAACAGAGCTGAAACCTACACCATATAGTTAACACTGTGAGCCCCTCATCATGAAAAGACTGGAATGAAATTGGTTTTTCCGTTAATGAAATGCCTTCCACCCCCTCCCCTCCCCACTATAATTCGATGTATTAAACCAGTCTGTGCTAAGCTATGATTCAAATGAGGAAGTCACTAATAAACTTTAAATCAGAGGATAATTAGTACATTTATTACATAC
The DNA here is from genome assembly GCF_963691925.1 of Scomber scombrus. NCBI lineage: Eukaryota > Metazoa > Chordata > Actinopteri > Scombriformes > Scombridae > Scomber > Scomber scombrus. The sequence goes on from NC_084972.1 coordinate 6,329,345, forward strand.
AGCATTACCACTGTGGCACTGATATGAGTCTGGGAGCAAATACAGAGAGAAGGGCTAAGAAGGACGCTCAGTTCATTTAAAGCTTTTGTGAAGCTGAAATTCAGTCGTAATTCTTTCTGGGTTTATCTGTGCACGCTGCATTTGAAGGTTTTGCCAATGCATGAATCATCGAGCCACTTATTTTCATCCATCGGCCACTGAATACACACAGGGTCAACAGCATGCAGTTATATAAGCTGAACAGAGAGGAGTTACATACATATAGATATTTTGTCAGTGTAGCATTGTTCATTCACATTATATTGTTTTTTTGTGTGTGTGACATCATTCCAAATGAAATGAAATGACATGTTATATATGGATATACATAACTGTTTTAAGGAAATGATCTATATTGTAGTTGTAGGCTCAGCTCTGGTTTTGGCTCTACTTTTTTTCTTTCAAACTGTCCTCCACCTCCGATACATTTCAAAATATTTTAAGAATTGTTAATGTCCCTGGAGGGTAGTGATGTTGTTATCAAAGTCAGTGTCAGCGGGGCGGTTTTTGTTGCTATTGTGATGACCAGATGTGGGCAGGAGGGGTCACAGGTTCAGGATGCCACAGCTGGTTTCCTGTGCAGCCGCGAGGGAGCTGTGCTAACCGTCTGCAATCGTTGAAGCTTAACAGACACATATGCATGGTGGAATATGATTGGTGAATTAATATGGTTACCCTTTGACCCCTGATGTTCCAGAGATGCTGTGTGTAGGATTAGGTTATGGCAGGAATAAAAATTTAATGAAAGTTTAACTCCCTCAAAATAAATAGGAAATCAATGCTTTGACATCTCAAAACAAACTACTTACGATTCATGAACTTCTTCTTTACTGCAGGGAGTAGACTGTGGATAGAGTAGCCATGCAACGGTTACATTTGCATTTTGCTTAAAGGTGAATTCCATCACTTTTGCGCATCAAAGTGTGTTTACAGGTACTTTATATCTGAAAAAAGTTGTGGAAAGCTTTTTGTAGTTCCAGAGGGAGCTGGGTGAAGTACATAACAAATCTGACTCAGCATCACTTGGGAAAGAAGACCAGGCCTACATGTTTGAAAATGAATAAAAATCTGGGGGAGTACAGTTAGAAAGAAGTGAGACCTCTGTAGTCCGCTCCTCATCTTTGCTTGAGGCTAGCAGCTCCAGGCTACAATAGCCGCTTCACACCTGAATCTGTACTATCGAGTAAATCGAGCAATGCGGGTAATGTTGGTGGTAGTTTTTTGACAAGAAAGAAGAATGAATGGAATTTAAAAACTCATCTTTTAAACAAAAAAAAAATTACATTGAATATCAAAACACGCTGGATCTCCTTTGAAAATGTCTCGAAGGTCACTATATTTATAATCTATGAAACAGAGAATCGGGTGTGTGCCATTTTTCTTATCAGTCAAGGGCTTCCTCTGAAGGTCTAGAAAATATCCCATTTGGTTTAATGTTACCATCAGTCATTTTGACAAAGCATGGGTGTCACCCTCTTTTGCTGGATATTTGAATTTTTTTAAATACTGTAAGTGAAGGCATCTAAACCAATAAACACATACATGGTTTGTTTGTCTTCCCTCTTCATCTGACGAAGATTGTACTTGAAATTTTTTTAATCGTTTAAGTTTGCATTTTAGCTGGAGCACCTCCCACCACAACAGAAAAGGTCATGCGGTGGTGGAACAAATGAAGAGAAGGAAATAGCAGTGTCCTGGCCAACAGATAGCAGGAGGGGGGGACAGCGGGGAAAAAGGATCAGACAGGGAAGAGACAGGATGCTGCAGCTCTCCTCTGAGTCTTTTCAAAAACACTGTAAATCACTTGGACGGACCCACTTTATCATTTCACGCCAGGCCCTGTCACATTTTTGGGATGTGACTGTTTTACATAAACAGATGGGCTAAGCGCTAAATGGCAGCAGTGAGAATAATAGGAGAAATGGGATATCTTCCCAGGTGCTGTGCAAAACAGAGCTCTTTTATGAGCTCTGAATTACTAAATAGTTACTGTTTGAGTGGAGTAAACATACTGAAGAGATGATGCTATTCTAGGGCGGCTCTGTGAATAGTGCACAACAAGAAGGACCCAGTTTTGGTCCCTGCTTTGTGTGGACACCTGATAAAAACAGCTAAACAATGTGCCTTCGGGGAGAATGAAAAGTGGTGACTTTGTGAGACAGCCAAGTTTGAATGCTCTTCAACTATTTTCATTTGGCCATATCCAATGATGTCATAAAAACAGACAGAGGAGAGAGTGATAATATTTAACAAAGATCCCACTGAGGGGATAAAGTTACTGTTGTGCAAAGTCACAAGTCATTATCAAGTTTTGGATTTTAAGTCTTGAGTCAAGACCAGCAAGTCCCAAAGTCAAGTCCAATTCCTCAACTTTGTGACTGGTGATTGAATGCCATTTTGAAACATGCATGCATTTAACCCTTAAAAACTGTTCATATTCTACACACCCTCGCAGTATGTTCTGAGTACATTTTGACCAGGTCTAAGAATCTCCTCATAAAATGTGTCTATACCAAATTTTGAACCACAGATCTATTCACAATGCATCAGTAGCCAATCTGATTGATCAATAAATGTGTGATTAAACCTTGATTAATGTTTCAGAGAGCAGAGAGAGTGTATTTTTTAGGTTTTACACCACTTATTTTTGGAGGAAAACAGCTACTATCACACAATATCATGTCCTATTTTACCTAAGACATAACATTTGGAGTGTCATTTGAGGTGTCAAATTTGACCCGAACAGTATGTAAGGGTTCAAATTGTATTCATTACTTTCAAACATTCTCTATAACATTTAAAGGCAACGGCGCCTTGGTTTGCAGTTGTAACTGTTACTGTAAGGCTGTATCTCCCTGCTTGGACTACAAATGGAAAAGAGAGAGCATACTTCACACATATCAGAAACATCTTGGCAGTTGGTGATTGGTCTAGTTCATTCCTCATCAATATGCATCAGGCATGGGCTATTACAGTTTACAGTGCTTCATATGCTCCATCTAGCCAGCAGCAAAAAATGTGAAACTCTTTTGAGGAGTAGAAGATGACCATATTCAGATCACTGCTAGTTGAAGTTTGTGGTCTTCTCTACAGTGCTTGCCTGATGCCAGTTTCTTCTTAGACGGTAAAAGAATCTTTTCATCAAATGTTAATACGCATATTGAACTTGCTCTGCTAAAGAACACAACTCAAGACTTAACCAGGAAGCTTTATTAAATCTGCTATCATTGATATTAAATTCAAAGTCAAGCTGCAAACCTTTTTTTGAAGCCAATAGATTTATAGCTCAAGTCTAAGTTTGTTGCTTTTGATTCATTATTAATAATTGTATAACACATTACTTGATTCCCAATATGAAATATGTGTGTGTACATGAAATATGTATATTTTTATTATTTAAACATCTATTGGCTGGTTAAAAAGACTCCTTTAGTTTGTCAGCCTTTTAAAAGTTCATTGTAATTCTGTGTGTGTATTTTACACACACTATAAGTCAGACTGAAGAATCTAAAGTGCCCATCAGTGTGAATGTGAGCATCTGTCTCTTCCTGTTAGTCATGTGGTGGAATAATCTGCCAGTGTTTCTCAGCAAAGTGCATGCTGGGATAGGAAACTGTGCAGGTGGGAAGGAAGAAGAAGTGAATAAAATAATTATGACTTTCTGTCCTATTTAAAAACATCATTGGAAGCAGCAGCATATCACATAAAACCAGCATCTTTGCTACACAGTGAGTTCTCATCCTGTCTTTGATTAGCAACCTGCAGCTAATAGCGGGTGCCGGTAGTATCCTAAAAGCCCATTTTAAGGATCTCGCATAGATTATCTATCAGCTGTAATTTTTGAGGAGCACCGGCCAGGCTGCCCTCGAGCTGTGCTGAAGGAAATCCATTAAAAGAATGCTAACGTCACATGATGTACAACCAGGATTTGTGTGGTTTCAGCTGTTTTTTGTTGTCCGCAGTGCATCCACTGGCCTGCCAAGCGCGTGTTTGCCTGAAGCCAAAGTACTTCTGCTTCCATAGAGGAATAAACAGACAACTATTTAATACTTGAAATACAGTATAAAGAGTAGTGGGTCTCTCTACCTGCTGTTAATCACAAAATTCAATTTATGTGCGTTTTAGTAACTATAAGCATTGCTTCATCATGGTCTAAATAGTTTTTTAAAGACATCCACAATTACAAGAATAAAGTTCAGAACCTAGACTGTAGCTAGGTTTGACGTCACCCATTTGAACTGGAGACAGTTTAAAGCCCAGAGTTGCAGCTTATGGTCAGCTCCATCTTTTCCATTTGGGGACAGGACATTCCAAATAAGTAGTGTGTGTTGCCTTTCATGGTCTTGAAACACGCCCTGTTACCTCAGAACCAAGCTAATGCTTGCTTACTGGGAACACCAGTCACTGCATACTTTCGTTAACGTAGCTACTTTAGCTATATCAGCTAAGTTGTGCTAACAGTAAAGGTATTATAGTAATATTGTGCCAACAGCGCAGATATTATAAGTCTTCAAATCTTATTAACGGAGCAATCCTTTCCAAAATGATCACAAGCACACTTATTACAGGGCCTGAATTTAGCAATTATGTATTATGACTTACGGAAAAAAATTGAATCAGTATTTCTAGAAAAGTTGACTTTTGAATGGGAGTCAGTTAGAGCCAGGGAATTTTTGGAGCCAGTATCTAGCGGCCGTTGGTTGTGTTGCACTCAAAAGACCAATGCACTCAGGTCCTGGTAGCTGCCATGTAGTTCTGACAGAAACACTGAATCATTGTGTGTTTTGTGGTATGATTGTAAGTAGCATCATGCTGAAAGGACTGTTTTACTGCCCACTCAGGTTGAATATTTTAAGCACTTTTCACCGCTGACCACACACCACACACTGTGCTGCAGCTGTAACCACATCCTGTAATGATTAGTTAAACAACTTAAAGTAAGCAAAAACAAGACTTTGAGAGGGTATTAAGATGCTTTTTTCAACTTGGCTGGAAATCAAAAAAGTGCACTGTGTAGCAGCACCAATCTGACCAAAGTACATTGAGATGAATGGACAGAAAACAAAAAGTAGACTGCACCAGTTTAAGGTTTAATGTGATAAAAGGCAGACTGAAATTATTGAGCTACTAAATTAAATACTAATATATCTTGAAACTGGCACATCAATTTCCCTTGAGATCAATAAAGTGCTATCTTAATCTTAAAAGGTGATTTACTCACAGTGTGCAACTGAATAACACACGTCACTTCAAAAAAAAAAAAAAAAAAAGAACAACACATTCAATCAAACTTGACTTAAGTGACTCATGAAATCTAATGAGACGTAAGTCATGCAATTACTACAGTCAGTTTATGCAGAACCATTTTTCTCTTAGGGTTTCAGTCTCGCTCACCTACAACAGTTAAATGACTGTTACTTGTATCAGTCAGCATTATCCATCCAATGACAACATGTTAAATACTCATCACCATCCACCAAGAAAACAAGTCCAACCAAACCCTTTCCCATATTATTGGTTTAACCCATGACATCACTGATGGTGTAAACAAGAGTTTAAAATTAAGAAGTTCTTGGGTGTCTGTCTCCCCTTTTTTCATCCTGGAAAGCATGTAGCATATGATAAATAACAAAGAAAATGAAAGATTAACTTAAGAGACTCAGGCTTAATCATGAACTTGCCTTTCCTGATTTAACCAGAAACTGATGATGTAACACGCGGGACAGTATGCGTTAGCAATGTTACAGATAAAGATGTGATTCTGGTTAAGCAAACAAATGACTAAAACAGTATGAAAAACATCAAGGTGTAAATGGGACAAATGTTGTTTAGACCATTGTTCAAAACAACATTGTTAGGATAATTAAGTATATCTTATCCTATTTATCAATCTGTTCAATAGATAAACTGATGTTAGACTGTTCAAAAATGTCCTCCAAAGTGAAGTTCAAAATACATCATCGGTCCATGCACTCCAGAACAACATGGAGAAGCGTTTGGATTGGACTCCACTATTGGCTGGATGACATAATTCATCCTTACAAAAAAACTGTAAAATAAAATAAAGGTTCTGTGATGTGACAGTGCTATGTTTAATTTTGGATTAGGTTTTGTAACACAACTCTTTGTGAAAATTAGGGAAAATAAATACATTGTCATGGTTACAATACTTATATCATCATGGTTACAATAATAACCAAATGGTTAAGATAAGAGGACAGTCATGGTCATGGTTTAAAAATAATCAGTGCTGACATATGGTTAGAAGCATCAAAACAAACTATGACCTCTTGTATTAAAGTCTGTTTTGTTGACCCCTCCATCCATCTAAAACCCCCTACCATGAGTAATTTGTCATTCTATGATAACGTCACGTGATGTCATCCTTTTCTCCTGTCATAATAACTACAGTCACTAGAGGGTGCTGTTATTTCTGAACCGACTAATTATTTAATTCTTCTTGTGGGGACAGTCTCTTTTTAACATCTAAAACTTGATTGAATTTGATCCAAATAGTAATTAAAGAGCTGTATCATTTCAAATATAAAATAATTTGAGTAATTTGAGTCACATAAAATGTATACATATAGTGGCTTTAACTTGGGAGTACAGAGTAAACATAAACTGATGCATGGTTTCAGTTTTAGCCTAGCTTAAATGTAGACAACGGCAACGGAAATATAACATACATCAGTGTAACATCTGTACAATATTTTGATAATGTTAGGCAGTATTCGAGAAAGGCAGCATTTTGATAGCTTCCCCATGAAGAGTGAGCTTCTTTCATACATATTTTACATGAAAAGCAGAGCAGAGTATAAATTAAACATTAAACACACCTCACATTGAAAACAGTGTCCAGCATGCATCCTGTAAAAGACACATTAGAGCGGCCGGTTGAGCTCAAACCAGAAGCACTGACTCATGTCGTCTGACCCGACACTCTGCTAACTCAGCCGGTTTGGATAATTAAATTGTGACCAGAGGACTGGCACCCACATTGAAAAAAATACAGAATGAATGCATGTTAATGATCAATCAGACATCAAAATGAAAATAAGCTTGTCTCACTTTCCTCTTAGGCTCAGTCATCATCTCTCTACACCTGCTGCTCCTCATTTGTACCCTCATGAAGAGGCGCCTGTTGTTTCCAGATGCACAAGATAGAAATGTATTAACAGACTGGATTTGAAGTAGCTCTGACCTGTAATTTATATGTTCTAAGAGGAGCTTCAAAGCACAGATCAATAGATGAATTATTGAAGTATTTTCATTTTTGTTGGCTTTTAAAGCTAGTTGTATTGTGCACACACATCCTGAAGGCTTTACCAAAGAGCCAGAGCTGAACAGGAATGCAGCCACTTAAACACACTCTGTGCTACTACTGTGAGGCAGAATCACTATCAATAACACAAGTGTCAAACACAAGTCAGACATAAGTAGCCCTCGACATCCATAAAGCAGAAACATCAGCTTTGCCATGTCCAGTATGTTTTAATGTCGAGATTGCAGCATGATGGCAAATACACTTTGATGTCTCATGCACCCTGAGGTTCGACAAATATTTTACCCAGCAACTCTCTCAGAGAGAAAGACTTAATGATGCAACTCTTGGAAAACACACAGATACACAGACGGGCAAACAAAATGAAACGAAACACCTGAATAAATGAATAGAGAAACAGACTGATACACATGCTTCAATACACAGCAAAAGGATTTAATGAGTATAAATATGATGTGAATCGTGTAGTGTCACCAACGGCTTGAAAGGTGTTCAATCTGAGATTTTGGACAAGCTTGTTAGACAACACCATCCACCACCATCATGAATACACCAAATGAGGGCATATGTTTTGGAAAAATGCAGTTTATCCAGTAGAGTTCAGACACTTTAGAGAATACAGGAGCACTGAAGCTGTTCGTGGATTTGTTTTGTGTTTTTCCACATTTTTCACATTTTTCACCCATTATAATTCATTTGAAGTTGGGTTTCTGGCCACCAGACGAATGTAAGTCTGATATTTTACTACGTTTTTGCTCTCTACCAAGTCCACTGGCTTACCTGGCTCTTTAGCAACCATGTGCTCACCAGCTAGCTGCTAGTTTGTATCTCTAGGTGCTGCTTGAAATGATACCGATGAGAGCCAGGAGAGTCAACCAAAACAGTAAAAGTCAGGGACTGAAAAAAACCCCAAACAAAACCATGAGCTAAAATATCCTTTAGACAAGGCTGCATTAATACCCCCAGGGACTCCTGGGCACTGAAGCTCATATCCTCCAAACAATGTTTATTTTATTCTGATTGGATAACACTGCTGCCAGATGGAAAACTTGTAACTCCATATATTGTTTTGGACATACTAAAACTCATCACTGAGAGCCCCCTTCTGCTCAAAGGACCCTCTTGCCCCATGTCTATAGAGCGCCTTATCAAGCTCAGGGGAACTGCAGAGTCACTGTAATCCATGACTTTCACATGCAAGAAGTCATGTGATCATTATAAACACAAAACTTTTGATTATAGCTGCTTGAAACACATGACTTTAGAAATATTCAGAGCACAAAGATGAAATAATGAACATATTAAAACTAGAGATATAAGACAGTGCGTCAAGGTTAGATAATAAATCAGGAAGGACATGATTATATTGTGCCTTATTGGTGTATATTCTTAAATATGCTTTCAATGAATTTGGCACAGACTAGTACATCTGGAGCTTTTGGGGCTTGGGGTCAGTTGCCCTTTGCCTGCCTTGTAATCCAATTTTGGGAATAGATATGCATACAGTTAGAAAAATAATCATCATCCTTCCGTGCTCACAGTGTCCAGTGAACTTCTGTGACCTTGTAGTTATTGGTTTATATGTTTACATCCTGTACATGGGCTTTGGTAATATTACTGTACCGCTCTGATGTTATTATCTTTATTAGAATATGCCTGTATTATAACCTTGCTTTTGTTCTGACAGTGATTAATTAGCAACAGCAACACTTCATCAGTGATTAATTATAACAAACTCAGCTTGCCTTCCAAAATAATACGTCGTTAATTTAGCAGGCACAATAGGGAACTGATACCTCCTTATTATTGCTTTTTACACAGGCGAGCTCCCATTCTTTCTGTTTACAACAGTGGTGACTCAGGGCGCGCTGCCCTTTGTGCTAATAAATCCCATCATCTCTGTATGCAAAGGTGAAGGAGTTAATGCTCTGCTGCTGTTGTGTGATGAAATCAAAGAGATTGTGCCATCCTGACGACACTACGAGAAACAACAGCAGCTCAGCTTTAAATATTTTATTAAAAAAGCAAAAGTGGGAATTTCCCCTAAAAATATATATATAACATCTTCATTCGATTTCTAACAATCCAAATACGCTTCTTAGTGGTGTGTGTGTGTATGTGTGTGTGTGTGTGTGTGTGTGTGTGTGTGTGTGTGTCAAAAAATCAGCTGGCACACACATGAATGCAGCTGCTGTGGAAACAATAAGGGATTATGTCACCCTGGTGGCATTTTCCCGCATGTTTATTTAGATTTGAGGACTTGTTGACACAGAGGGACATTTTTTTTTTTTTTACAAGAATGACACGAGTTGTTGCGTTGCTGTACGCATTCTATTCCTGAACACACGGACTGTAGCCTCCCTCTGCGAGTGTGTGTGTGTGTATATGTGTGTGTGCGTCTTCCTCCCTCCTGCCTTCCTGCCTCCATGCATCTGACAGCGTCCCTCCCTCTTTCTCTCTCCTCCTCCTCCTTCTCTCATTAGGCTTTTCACCGGCAAAACACCGACACACTCCCTTCCCCTCATACCGGGAATAAACGCGGAGCGGCGGCAGGAGGAGCACGATTGACCCCTACCGTGCGCACCATCCATGGTCCTCCCCTGGATGTCTGTCTGACAGGAGGGTATGTTGAAATAATGCTTTTTTTCTTCTTCTTCCAACCTGCCAGTGTGATCATGTCGTTATAAACCCGGGCTCGGTTGTGTTAAGTCAAACGATTTGTTGAATGTCGGGGCTTTTCCGACATCCTTCCCCGTGTCTTTGACCAGTTTACGCATCATGTCAATGATTACGCTCCGTGTTATATCCCTTTTGTGCATGTGACCCCTGCAGTGAAAAGGCATTTATTCACGCCTGCTGCTGTTCAATAGACCATCATTTTATAACGCGCATGGACTTTGCCCGCTTGCTTGCCGACCTCTACCGGGGGGATGTGTAATATTGGTGGGAATGATCTTGGGAATATAAGAGGAAGCGGGCGCAAGTTGTAGCGTCGTTTTGTGCCCACTGGCCCAGTCAGTGTTGACATTCAACCTGCAGACCTGCAAGCAAGCAAGCACTCAGAATCACCCCCCTCCAGTGTTTCCTCTCTGCTGCCTGCATCTCAGCATGGCCTTGGCTTTTTATTTTTAAATTATTATTTTTGTATTGTTGCTTTCTCCTGTCATGCCCAAGTTGCGCGCGGCTCCACAGATCAGCTGTTTCAGTTTGTGTCTCAGCCTGTCAGAGCAAACTGGATCTACCATTGACTTAGTGAGTGTATTCTCAAACACATCCATCACTAATAATGCAACAACCACATTTGACAGATGCCGGAACACACACACACACACACACACACACACACACACACACACACACACACACACACACACACACACACACACACACACACACACACACACACACACACACACACACACACACACTCACAATGTTGCCATTCTCACATCCTCTCATTAACACCTCTGCTTTATACCTAAACATAGTGGTTGAGGTCACTTTTAAAACAAACAGCATTTTGACCACATTTTTCCTCACTTTGTTCCAATCTGTCATCTATTGGGACAGACTGTAGTTGAGTGCTGTGGAGGCCTGTTTCTGACTGCATGCTCAGACAGGTCCATGTATGGAAATGGCCTCACCTTTGGTCCTCTGGCTTTCACCGGTTTCTAGGTGTAACGTACAGTACCGAAGAGGAATGTGGCAGCAATGCTCAAGCTGGCTTCGCCTGCGGGATGCTTTACTAGCACTGCTCTATGTAATTGTACCCCTCCGGCAAATGTATTTCTCAATCTTGTCGATTGACTCATCAACAGTTTGATTATCTTTGATCCAATTGCAATAAACTAGTGCTGCAAAATGACATTTCTAAGGAAAGTCTATTTCATTAAAAGGTCTTTTGATTGTAGGATTTTTGGGGCTTATTATGTCACATGTATTATTATATTGGTCCTTCCTCTGCAGCATGCATAATGGTCTACTCCCTATTGCCGCACAGGTGGGCTTATGATACTTTGTCATACTCTTCCTCAGGGCCGCACACACACACACACACACTGTCAGCCTCAGCTAGCAGACCTGCTGTCACACAGCGTCCATGTCGTTAACATCAGACACACTCTTGTGCCTGCTGTGTCAGCCTTGCACAGTCAGCCTGCCAGCCAGCCTCCCTCTGAGTGTCACCTGATGCTTCTTCTTCTTCTCCCCCCCCCACCAACTGCCAGGGAGCCATTACCTCACCTCGCCACGTTGTTTTCTCGTCGGTATCTTGACGTGAATTTGTGATCATACAGTCAGACACATGGAAGTGAAGCAGCCAGGAAGATACTGTGTGTTTTTTTGTTTTTTACCGTAATGCATGTATACACAAAGTACTTGTGTGTACATGTTAGTGTTTGTGTGCGAGTTCAGCTGCCTGAGGGTGCTGCTGGGATTTCACAGCCCAGCATGCTGCCTTAACCATCATTTGCAATTCAAATGAGCATTTATGAGACATCCACCAAGGCTGAGGCTGCCTTCCTCTCCTCTGTGTCTCATTGGAGGCAATCATTCCTCACACTTGCAAGTTAAACCAACCATTTCTTATTGACTTCCCTGTTGGAAAAAAGTGAGTGCTTAGTAGCTTCTCTGTATGAGCAACCATCACGGAGGTAGATTATTAAGGGTGATCATCTTCTTTGAATCGTTTAATTCATATATACTGCGTGCATAATTGTGTGAGGTCATCCTGATGTTGCCAGTGATGCAAAGGCATGCAACAGGTCTTTTTACGTACGTCCTGTGCTCGGCTGCCTTTGCTGCTGGCCCAGTATGAATGTTTTGGTAGCTTGTTGAGTGTGGTCACGTCTCTTCCTGCCTGCTGAACTCCAGTGACCAATCACACACACAAACACAAAGACACACACACACACACACACACACACACACACACACACACACACACACACACACACACACACACACACACACACACACACACACACACACGGGTTTGTACTTCTATACTTGTGAGTCCCCTTATTGAGATACTACATACCTAACCCCAGTTTTTGGACTTAAACTCATGGTATAATCCTTTGGTTTATTGTTATATTTACTCCAATTTTTCATACTATTTTAGGCTGATGTTTTCTCAACAACAGCCATTTATTGTGTCTGTATTCTATAGTTGTTTCTGTAGTTATTTTCATCAATGATGGCAGAGTCCGGCTTTCCCGTGCAGCCTTCAAATTGCCTACCCAAAACACAAGGGATTCAAATGAAACAATGCATGCATGTACTATATGTGGCGCAGGAAGCAAAAGCTGCTATATGTGTGCATTTCATTCATTCAGGAAGACAACATTCAGTCATTAGTTCAGATTGACCATAATAGAAAACATGTTGACTGTATTCTTATTAAAAATGTGATGCAGTACATCTTATTAGTCCATGTTTTTCCCACAGTGGTAGAAACATGTTTCATTAAAACACACTTTCTGTTATGTTCAGTAGCCACATGGTTTGCCAAATTAAGCAGGGGTGGAATCTTAAAGGGTTATTCCAATGATTTACTGTTACACTTCCATAAAAATAGGATGACTTGCGAAAAAAAAGAGAATTTGTTCAGCCAAGTCTGAGATATCCTGACTTTTAGTCGATCGTTCAAGTCAAGCTTAAAATGCAGCAATGCAACCCTTTCTCAGAACCTCCCAGCTTGTGAACTGAGCTCATCTTTTAAACTGCATGCCACCAGTTTCTAACACAGGTTACCTATCAATCAATCAATCAGCCAATCAACCAATCAATCAAACTTTATTTATATAGCAGCTTTCATGCAGGTTAATGTAGTTCAAAGTGCTTCACAGTTGATTAACAAGCTGATAATAAGACAGAATAAGTGACAACATAAAGAAAAGGAATAAAAATGATAAAGGGACAAAGACAAAGAACAAGTTACAGACAAAAAAATAAAAATTTGTCAGTAATATATAATAATGTATTACTATTAATATGGGGTTTTTCTCTATCACTTTGTAAAGCTTCGTCCAGAGACACAGAAGATGTTACACAGCTGTTTTCACAGGCTGAATAGTACTCTCTATGATGTGTAAATGGACATGTATGTGTAAAATAGTTGGAATGCCCCTTTAAGGATCATAACTTTAAACTTCACCTCAACCCTTGCATGCCTTTGGAGGGAGTTTCACACCAAAATGCCCTCACTTCAAAAACGTTCTCACCCTCAAGGCCTAAAACTCCAATGTGTCATGTTAAATGTACAAGTGTGTGAGCATGGTCACATGTGCCAGCCACAACACGAGGAAGAAAAACATGGACTTTACACCTGACCTCGGATGGTTAAATGCCAGAGCCTGTGTCGAAAATGAATATTCACAACATCCCTGTACGCAAATCACTCTTTGTTTACACGCAACGTAACTAATACCTGATACCTGATAAGTGCTGAACAACACTGTGTCATTGATCGGTGGCTGATATCGCTGTGATTGCAGTATTACAGACATAGTGGCATGGAGAGCCACGGCTTTGTGCTTGTTTACCCAATATGCACAGCGACCTAATCTCGCTCAGTTTTACATGCTCTTTGATCAGCTTTTGTTTGGAATAACCGAAAAGAGGATAACACAACATTACTGCGGCTGAATCCTGCAATACAGTAATCACAGTGGTTGTGTTGCTTTTGTTTTATGGCAACTGAATTAAGCCTCATCATGATGCTGCATCCCACTGCAGTCATGTCAAAATCTTGATATGGCGCAGACTTTCACATTGTATTGTGATCTTAACAGTGTGTCAGGGCAACATGGTCAAATCCTCTGTTCTGTCTTTGATCGGAGGGGTTCTCTTTTTCGAAAAAACGGTCGTAATCCTGTTGCTGTCTGTCTGATCAGGGCTTTATTTTTAGCCTTGGTTTCTTTTTTACTCACACAGCTCGGGGCGATTTATTGCCTTCTTCAGATTGCATCATTCTGTCTGTTCTCTGGATGTGCAAAGTGGGAGAGAGAAAACAGAAGCGATTTCATGTCCTGAGACAGTTTTATTCCAGCGTTCTATTTCCCCACTCATGTGGCTCCTCACAGCTGATGGAAAGCATCACTTTGTCCTTCTGAAGGGGAGGCAGGCAAGCTTTATCCCGAGCAGTAGCAGCTCAGCCTGCCTCAGCCTGATGATTGCAGTGAGTCAGCAGGTTGTCCTTTTTTTTTTTTCTTCTTCTTCTTCTTTTCCCCCCTCTCTCGTTACTTTGCATACCTACACGCTCGTCTCCCTCGCTCCCCCCTCTCTGCCGCTGCTACCTTCTATGAACAAATCCCCTGCCTCTCAAGGATGAGACTCATCATGTTGTTGTCTGGCTTTGATCTGGTGCAATGATACCCATAATGCCTCTCATTTTTGCCTCCCAGCTGTAAGGCGGAATTTATATTTCAGGCGAAAGTAAAGGGAAATAGTTGCCATTTCTTTTTGGGGCTGTTTATTCAGCCTTCATTGTGGTCTGCTGTTGGAAATACTTCGTTTTCTCCAGCTATTTTGGCCTCTTCGAACAAACCGAGCCAGCAGCCATTGTTTTCATTTGGCCACTTTACACTTGGCAATCATTAATTAGAAAGCCTTCGCAGTCAACAGTTGTGGAGGGGAGGCTAATTCCATTGTTGATCCGCATGCATTTCCCCGACGATTACAGTGCGTGATTGCCTGAGTCGCACACAATGTAGAAAGCTGGTGAATTGAGGATAAATTGTTTGTACTACAATCTGACCTTAGCTAAAATTGCAGTATGTATAAAACAAGACCCAAAAAAAGAGGATTAGGAGAGATTAGAATTGCAAAAAAAGAGAAGGGAAAATAGGCAACAATACCATGTTTACATCTGCGGAGGAAAATCCAGAGTTCATTTGCACAAGATGATTTTTACATAATGGAGCTGCGCGTTACAGGTGTAGTAAAGCTGCTCGAGCTATATGTAACTTCTGCACAACGTCGGTCCCACGGTGGCTGTACTGTGATTAAAAACGGTTGCTGCTGCTTTTGTGGTTAACGAGATATGCAGTTCTTGCTGAGGAGGGTGGGTACACTCTGACCTCTGCGTTATATATTTCGCTGGTAATTAGACTGAAAGATGATTGTGCATCAAAAGCCCAGTGAAGCAGGTGGGTGTAGTCTGTGGCTGGATGTGTGCTTGCTGTGTATTTCTCATCCGATGTGAATGAGTGAAGCGTTTATTGAGGGGTTTTGCTGTTTGTTGCAGTGGTCTGTGGAGGACTGCACAAACACACACACACACACACACACACACACACACACACACACACACACACACACACACACACACACACACACACACACACACACACACACACACACACACACACACAGGCTACTCCCAGTCCCTTTGGGCCTGATGTGTGACTCCTAAACTGGTCAGACAGGTTAGGAGGCAGATCAAGGAACAGCCGCAGTCATTACATACGCCCCATTTGTACACGTGTCCACACAGTCATTATGTACACTCGCTCTGTGTGTGTTTACACTCCTCAATCATAATTTGAGGACACATGTGACACATGCCTTGAGTGTTTTCCGTGTGCTTTGTGTGCTTTTCAACTTCCTTGTTGCTGTTTTTGTTGCCTTGTGGACTATCGACTTTACTGTACACACACCTACACACACACAGGCAATCTGGACTATGTGGCAAAACACACAAGTTGTGTAAATGCTCATTTTTCGTTCAAATCCCTTTAGAAAACCTTGTATTATTAGATCATCTGTGTGGAAATAACTACACATTTACTGTGTGTGATGCTCAGAAGCTGCATTAGTCATGTTGACCATGATCACACTAGATTTTATGTATGTCCATTTAAAAGTGCAGACCATTTGGAAATGGATAAATGCTTCCCATCTTTCAGGCAGCTGCATGCTTCCACTTATGTAAATAAACAATAAAATAATCCACTTTTAGAGATTTAAAACATTGTGGAAATACATTATCGATTGTGGTAATTAGAATAACAGATTTCATAAGTGCAACACATGCTGGCTGAATCATGAAACATTACATCATTTAATGTAAAATTGACACTTATAGTCATAAGGTAGGTAGAGGAGCCAGGATGTGCTGATCCAAGTGTCGGAAAACTGCTGCTTTTTCTGCAGAGTTCAAGTGCAGGAGTGAGAGATACTATGAAATTCCTCCATGGTTGGAAGTCATTGCTTTTATAATCCGACAATATTGCCTCCTAGTTTTATCTTATCTTATTTGCGATCCGGCTCTTGAAGCTGCACTTACAGCTGGATTTTCATGCAACCACTAAAGTACCCTAGATAAAGACGAATGTATCTACAACACAAAAGCAACACTTTAAAACCTCAGCGGTAGTGGAAAGTGTACATGACTTCTAGTACTGTATGGGTGAACATTGGTCTTATCCTTGTGCTTTCAATATTTAGCTCACTTTGAGTTAATTGTAATCCAGGGTCGCGCTGATATCCATCATAGCTGAATCAGCTGCACGCTCCAGTGTTCCTCTTTACTGCCTTGTTTCTCAGTGTACCAATAAGTGTCCCCTCACCTCATTAATGAAGCTGTTGATTTATAATCACAGCATGCCGTCTCAACTCCAGCAAGCTTTTCTGCGAAATTATACCCTGATTGTGCTGCTTTCAAGGTTAGGTGGACTTGTTGGAGGGTGTCAATAATAAAGCAGCAGCGATTTCTATGAAAACAGAGGACATGTGCTGCTGCTGTATTTTTGGGTTGGTCCACTCCCGCCTGAAACTGCTGTGCGGTTGCTTTTTGATCACTCGTGCGTTTTGGTGTTGTTTATTCCACCCCAGACAACACTTTCACTTTTCTTCCCCACCTGCGCTAGACAGTTGTAATGCCACTTCTCACTACCGGAAACCACTCACTGTTTTGCTATCAGCTTCTCCCTATGTGATAGTTGTCAGTTGTTTCAACTGCATGCCTTTCTTTAATTGTTTCATGTGTTTTTTACAACTTTTTTTTCTCTGCTGGTCGACACAAAACGTTTCACACGGCATGCACTGATCGTTCGTGGAATCTCTGTCATGCATTGATTTTTTTCCTCCTGCTTTGTTTTTATGTTGGCAGCGGTAATGAGAGGCTCCTTTATAATTCATGCCATGATTGATGTCCCTCTGGTAGCAGTTTACATGCTACAGTCTCACCACACACTTATGCCAGCAGCGATTAGTGCTGCCAAACAGCCCAGTCCACAGATTAAGATGCTTGGTGTTGGCTTTCAGCTGCCTTTTAGCAAACCACACTAGTTGTTGTTGGTAGTAGTGTTTGGCAGATGACTGGAGCTGCTCAGAACAAGTTTAATAGACAACTCTAAAATGTTCTTGAGTGGTATTGATGTGCCTTTTCAGCCTTACTCTCTCTGTGCCTGTCCCTGTCTGTACTTAAACAAATAGCACTGAGCTCCTTGTTCAGCATCTTTGCAAATCCTCTGACACTGACACCAGTAACACAGAGAGCTCCTGTAGCTTCCTTTCAGCCCCAGCACTGATCCTAATAAGGAGATGAATGGCTCTATACAAACAGTAGAGTGGAGCTGGGGACTGGATATATGCCCACTGCCTCTCTTTTTCTCTGTGTGCTGAGGGTGAAATGTGGGTTTCAGTCTTCTCTGATCTGATCTTATGTTGACCTGGTCAGCAGGATTCAGGACAGACAGGACAACATCACAGCTCCTGGACCTGGGAAAGTTCATATTTTGCTCAAAGAATTGAGTGTCGGTGAAATTCCACACAGATGTCACGACAATGTCATCACTGCAGGTGAATAACTCAGGTATTTGTGAGGAGCTAAAGGAGGCAGGTATTGGTCAATGATCGTCTGTAACTATAATATAAACCTCATATTTACCCCCAAATTGATTGACAGCACCACCAGTACTAACGCTAGATAACAACAGCTTTGATGCTATAACAGGCCTGTTAAGATCAGTGTAGCATGTTAAAAACCAGAGCAACGCAGGTCCATGTTTTCATTAGTATTTTGGTTTTATTAGCAGTTTACAGAAACATGCACGCATGTGAATTAATACAATGGTCAAATAATGTAAAAATACTGGTTAGCCTCTTAAAACAGCACGTGTTAGCTGGATTAGGTAGCTTCCTTGCTACTACTGTATGTCATTGAAGCTTGCAAAAAGAGGTGTATTTTTATTAGTATTTTATTTTATTAGCAGTTTACAAAACTAAATGCAGAATTGTTCTTGTATGTAAATAAATACAATGGTCAATTAATGTAAAAATACTAATTAGCCTCTTAAAACAGCAGATAAGTGTTAGCTAGATAAGCTAGCGTCCTTGCTTCTGTGTAAAAGTGAAGATAGCAAAAACAGGTCTGTATTTTAATTGCAAGTTCAGAAAACACACAAAATGCTGCATATGAGAATATACCTTAAATTATACTGTCAAAGAAAATAAACACTCAAGTCTTTTAAACAAAGAAACAGCTAAATAGATTAGCTACATTGTTTCTAGACTCACACCTACCTTCTAGCAACAGAAAATAAATACATTCAATTACATAATTTGATAGAATGACATTTGTTAGTTACTTTCACAGTAAGAAATGTAAATGCTAAAATGCTAAAAGATAAAATTATATGAATCCCTTTCCTACTTCTAGAGATGTCAGTCTTCCAAAATTAGCACAAATCTAGGCATGGAAATCATGCTTCCTGTAATTACAGATCAGTCTTTGTTTTATAATGTGATGTGTTTTCCATGTGATAGGCTACAGAGTACACGGTGGAGTATAATTCCTAGAGGGATTCCATCAAATTCTGCAGGGAATTGATGTGGTTGCTCAAAAATCTGCATTACTTGAAGCATGAAACCTTCCAGTATGTGCAGGATGAGTCATCAAAAGTATTTTTAATGTGACATACAACATCTTATAGAGGTAAGGGATTTACACTTTGACAAGGCATAGAAACTTTTTTTCCACTGACTTTTAAGCCTCAGTTAGTGTACTTTGCTCCAATCGCTGAAAAACATGCTTGCCAAAAAAAAAAAAAGTTAAATGTATGTACCACAGAGTTTTAAAAATGCGACTGGGATGATTGCCACTCTCATAGAACAACAAGATGAAGAAAAGAGACTTATTTTCTCTAAACTCTGCTTTAACAGTCTGCTTTAACAGTGGGAAATAACCAGCAGTCTCTTACACCCACAGTGTCGGTTTGATGCCAGTACCGCTGTTATCGAGTACATTTCAAAACTGCTGTGATTTTAGAAATGGAGAAAAAAGTTCCATTAAAGATTGTCCAAAAGTGTAGGAGCATTTATGTAATTTAGAAATGGTACAGATATGTTGATTTGTGTGGACATTATGCCCCTCTCTCATATCATGTTGCATATGAGAGGCACATAATAAAATCAAAGTACTGGCTGCTCTTATTTATGATGTTTTCATTAACCTCTGGATTGAGTAGTGTATTGATAAAGAATTACAGGGAAAGAGCATCCTATTGTTAATATTTGCTATTATTGATATGTCTTGTGTAAAGGTTTGCAGGTGGTTTAAAATACCTTGTGCTTGCTTACAAATATATAACAAGATGATTTTAGTACATTGTTGGGAATAATTCGAGGAAACTGAAACCCATGAATAATGAAAGCCTCCGAAACCTCAGACATTTTTTTGTCTTTGCTCTTATTTCTTTCACTGTACAGAGAGTGGGAAGCTTTCACAATAAACATTTCCCTTGTAAAGTGGTTTTGCATTGGCACATGTTGCGTAACAGATAGGAAACATGTGGGAGTAAAATGGTGCACCGTCACAACATTGCTAGGATTATGCTTTTTTTTTTGCTGTTCCTTGGTAGCAGGCAATTGTGCCTTTTAACAGCATATCTGCACACTTGGTTCTTTAATTGTACTTGAAGGAAAAATAAATAAATTGTGTGTTTTACCCCCACTAAAAAAAGAATAAATCTATTCCACAGGCCATGGTTTACGCAGAATGAAACTGCTATTAGCTATTAGGATACAACAAACCTAAACCAAGTGTTAAATTTAATTTGACAGCTCCCTATTAACTTTCCTTAAAAACTCCTTTCACACTTAACAAAAGCAGTCCGGGCTAATGTTTGTTTATACAGTTGGACTGTGTTTAAGGATTGATACGTCCTGGCTTCTGGTCACTAACTGTTTAGCCTGAGAACAAACCTGCTTCTGCCTCTTATACCTGAGTCATGCACTCAATATTATTCAAGAATGTTCGTTTTTTTTTTTGAACAAATGGTGTGTTGACTCTGACCTTATTTTAGCCGTTGGCTGTCTGCGAGTTTCACTGGTTATTTTCCAGGCCTGCAGCTGGCCATGATTTTCAGGTAGAGCTGTCTCAGTTGCCCCAAAGTCAACACATTTAAAGGGCAGCCTGGGTGTTTTACTGGACCGCTTGAGATTGTACTTTATAGTTTGAAAATTGGTAAAGACGCTTATTCATTTTCTTCCAGACAGTTAAATGAGGTGATCAATACCACTCTCATTCAAGTAGGATAAATATGAAGCTACAGCCATCCTCTAGTTAGCCAAGCTTAGTACAAAGACAAAAGGCAGGGGGATTTAGCTAATAAGGCTGTTTTTTCACTTTAAGTGTTTGATTAAAGAAGCAACATGTGAATTAGTAAGCTTTAGAGGTGCTGGGGATTTTGGCACGTTTTGATAGAGCCATGTACTGTAGCTTTTTCCCTGTGTTTCCAGTCTTTATGCTAAGCTAATCTAAACAGCAGCTGGCTGTAGCCTTTAATTTACCGCACAGACATGAAAGTGGTGCTTATCCTCTCACAAAGAGAGCGAATAATGGTAATGCTTCATGAACAAGTTAACAGGTTGCACAGCCCTGCCAACCTCTCCTGTGTTCTGATTGAAGTGAGGACCGTCCTCAAGTTTTTAGAACACTTGATAAATGTGACAGATGTGTTTACTGAATGTAATTTGAAGCTGTAAATAGATGGTAATTCTTGCAAAATGAGGATCTAGTCAGTAATCCGCTGACTTTGTGCAGTTGCTCTTTCATCCGCCTCCACCTACTCTCGTCGCAAAGATGGGTTGCACTCTGCCATTCGAATTCTCAAACAGACGAACAAACAAAGCATACTAGATTACTCAAACGTGGCCTCGATGACACGTTTGACATTTCACCGGGATCGATACGACCTCACTGTGGCCACAGTCACATGAGCACAATAGCATACGTACATGGATGGGTGGAGCAGGACCATCAGCTTTCAATGCTTTGTGTTGTTTTTGTGTCATAATTTAGTTCTGTAACACTCTGCCTGAAAAGCATATTCATAATTCATATTTATTACATTCCCGTCTTTAATATTTCATGTTTTGGAGACCATTTCTCACTAGTTGAAGAAATACATCTTAGTTTGAAGTGTTCATATTCAGCTTCTCTGTGAAAAATGTACTATTAGTGATGCTGGGTAAAACATCTTTCATTGGGAAGTCCTACTTTTCCAGAATCAATGTTTATGTAACCCTAATTCATATTCACATGCAGTCGTCAGACTGGGCTGTAGAATGGAAAAAAACACACTACTCCAGAGAGCGAGCGGCAAGCAGACTACGAACAGAACATTTAGTCCAGCCACAGTCATCTTGTATTGTGTGCTTGTCCTCAACTCACACGGACTCTCCTCCTGTATGTCCAACTCTCTAGTGCTGCAGGCTGCCTGTGGCTGCTCATTTTAGATTAATAGCCTTGGCGATGTCATCCAGGGTTAATGGAGCTGCGCCCTTGTAACTCTGGTTCGTCCCGGTCCTGTCCTATCAGCCACAGGTTTGCTTCCTTCCAGGAAACCATTGCTCCATTTGGTTTTGACCAGCCTGTAGAGACAGTATTATCACCTTTCGCTAACATAACCACTGTAGGATTGCTCTTGATCTTCACACAAATTCAAAACATGTCATATAGGTCCACTTTAGGCCGGAACGACTAACATAAAAGCACAAGCAAAGTTTCCCCGATGTATTTCATTCAATTTGTGCAACTGCAACCTGCGTGTATTTACTGTTGCTTTTAATTTACTCAGACAGAAGCTCATTATGCACTCAGCACCTGGGACTGTGCTCCATGCCCAATTTCTGTGTGAAGGAGCTCAGCAGCTCTGCTTTAGTGGTGGGAATTGTTGAAGATTACCAAGCTCCCGAAAAGAAATGATAATGTAAGGTAGGGATACTAATCAATTTATTCAAGAGAGAGAGAGGGGCACACGGCTGAAAGTCCAGCCGAAGCTCAGAGCGGAGCAGGTGGAGGGTGTAGATGGTGTTGATACAGTACGGCTGATGTCTCATTAAAAAACTAAGGTACATGCGGCCAAATGCAAACTCACTCTCATTAAGAGAGCAGTCTGAGTCCACAGTGATTTCACAGTTCATTGACTGTCATATTTCAAGTTAAATTTTAATAAACATGAAACTATCTGCAACTCCCTTCCCCTCCTTTCTTTGGTGTTATGAAATAGTTAGATATTATATCAGTTTTTGACACAAAACTGGCCTTTATGTGAGAGCCTTAGTGAATCCAGATCTTATCATGATCTTCCTTTATAATACAAATACCGTAGGGAGAGATGTGTGACTCACTGCTGACATTCAGACATATGCAGTGCCTCAGATGATTTCTTACTGGGAAGTAGTTTGGGGCTTAATTATTTATTGGTGGCACTGGAGGAACTAAAATAGCGTGTCACAGGTCTTCTCCCAGTGCTCTTCTGCAGTAGCTCCCTTCTTTCGATTCATGCTCCAGTTTCTCAGTTTTTTCTAGTTTTCCTGTTCCTAATGACAATTTAATTTGCTTATGAAATGATTCATGTCAAAGCAAACTGAGTAACAGTTTACTGAAGGACATAAATACATCTCACATTGATCTAAGCAATGGGTCGCTTCCATGTGATTCTACTGCATAGGTAAAGCAAGTGAACAGCTACTGCTACATTATTCCAGTTCTTGATGGATCTATATTGCATGCAGATTGCACCTCAGATATTAGGTGATCTAACCTTTCAGGCTCATGTGCCTGTTAAATGAATATGTAGGAGCATAGTGCATAGGAAGCCTCAGGAATGAGGTGCAATATACTAAATCTGTCCCTTGAATCATGACCTCCTCTGTCACGTCTTTACCCTTTGCCTTCTCCTCTGTAATATTGTCTTGATGGAAAACTCAATATGGCCTAAAATGTTAAATTGGATAAACTGAGGAAAGTTTAAACCCACAATTTTCTTCTTTTTCTTTGTGTGAAACAGCTTCTCATACCGTATTATTCAGCGGTGCAGTGTATTTTCCACACAACATTCAGGAAAATCAATTTTCTTTGTCTCATACGAATGAGATCTTCTGGTGAAGGCTAATTTGTGTTTGTTTCCACCGTAACTACGATTTGTTTGTCTGTGGTCAGTACAAAACAATTTGCAGTTCCATGTCTACGAAGGACCCAACAGACTATGTGCTAATGCTTCTCTAGTCTTTGACTGGTAATTATATCTGCCACATAGTCCTGACCTCAGCCAAGATGGCAACATGCTGTTATTTACTTTGTTCAATTGTGAGCAAACAGCAAATTAAATGGCTTTATCCCAATCTGGATGGGCTACGTGACATTTCAGTTGGATCAATGAAGCCTCACAGAGCCACAGGTCCGTGAACTGTTTTCATCTCTAACATGGGAGATGAATGTGTTCAGTCAGCAGGGCATCTACCTATCTGTGTTAGCTCATGTACGTCATTTATTCCTTTATCATTGCTCATCATGCCCACATTCATAATTCATACTTATTATATTTGCAGATTTTTCATTTTTCATGGTTTTGGGTGATTACCCAATTTTTCAACAACTCCTGTCCAGTATGGGTTTGTTGTGTTTGTATGAATATTTCATGTCTGGAGATGGAGGGTACATGGCTGCAGCACATTAAACGTTGTCATTCATATGACTGGTGATACAGGGGAATTGCAGCATTCTATTAGTGCTGATTTGTTCTCTTCTTGCCTTTGAGCGGTGTTGAGTACAGAATTAATGGATGAGCTATTCATCTAATGCATATAATTATGCCTGTGAATTTCTTGCTATATAAGTTTTTCAGAAAGTTGCAATGCGTGTGTGTGTGTGTGTGTGTGTGCATGCATGTCTCTAGAGAACCAATTTCTCATTGGTTTAGACAGTTGTGATGATTAAGGTTAGGGTAAGCGGAATGCATCATGTCAATGGGTGTCCTCACAAGGACATAAAGTGTAAAACATTAGGTGAGACTGAGAAAGATAATTTAGTTATCCTTCAATAGAAATCAAAGGCCTGGGTAAAAAAAGAGAAATCACTATTTTGAGATGTATGATCCAAAATAGCTGTGCCTTTTCCCAGTTATTACATTCAATCTAAATATTATGTGTAGACTGTGGTTAATTGTTACAGTACTAATAGGGTTGCACATGTGTAGAATGTCAGTTCTTACATTGTAGAAATTAAGGCATCACATGATGCCTTGAAAAGGTTATTTTCAGTACATCAGTGCCAATAGTACCAACCCACAGTAAATCAATACCGACTTTTAAAAGACCACCTAAAATCAAGACTAATCACTTCTCTAAATGTAACTACCCAAAGGACTCTTTGGAGTTAGCAGCCAAAGGACTTCTTTTTGAATGAATCCAAGCAAGCTGCACTTCATTTAACTGGAGAACACTTCATTTGGCCACTTTTTATCTCTCATGTCTCTTAGTATTCATCCCTCCCTCCCTCCTGTCTTTCCACTTCATGCCCTCTCTGAGCAGCATTGCACTTTGGTCGCCCCTCCAACCTTCTATGATTCTCATATTGATGTGATGTGGCCAGACTTCGGCAGACTTGGAGGGAATATTGATTAGACAGGGGGACAGGTTACTAGCCATCTGTTTTGTTTACCCAGCTGAACAGAAGTCGAAGAACAGAGCAGAAGTTGGGAGCAGGAGGCAGAGCGAAGATCAATGTCAGATTCAAAGCAAGGCTCTTTATCACGCCGCATCAATCACTGGCCTACCACTCTGTCATCCTTCATACTTACTTGATAGAATCTCAATTTAAGCATCCTCTCAAGGTTATTAGAATTCCTCCTCCACAGCTCGGGGTGTGTAAGCTTTAGTCAGAATCTAAAACTGCATCAAATTGTCTGTGGTGCCATCTTTTATGTATCAGAGGTGTTTTTTAAGGTCAGACTGAGCTGAAGGCTGGCATATGATGTTTGTGAATTGGAAAAAAAGTTAAGTTATACATTTGTCACTCCTGTGGGTGAATCTGTCCTTTGCATTTGTGCCGTTCTACCTTCTTAGGAGCAGAAGTCAGCTATTCCTGCTGGGGATCAACTCTAATTCACTCAGCTTATCACGATTGCAGGAGTATTTTTACTTTGTAACTTGACTTTAAGTGTTGGAGGAAGAGGGAGCAGCCAGATGAAACCCACACAGACATGTCGAGACCATGCCAATGCCAGGCAAGAGCAGGGCTGAGATTCTAACCCAGGGCCTTCTGCTAACCACTAAGCCACAAGCTGACAAGTTAGAATAATTTCTCTTGGTGTCTTTAGATTTCAATGCCAAACAGATGACCAGGATAATGCAAGGAGATTTCAATACCATAATTAGACTCTGATAAAGAAAGGAAAGGAGCCAGCAGAGGTGGTTTGGGCACCTGGTTAGGGTGCCTCCTGGACAACCTCCCTCTGGAGGTGTTCCGGGCACATCCTACTGGGGACCCTGTGGCAGACCCAGAACATGATGGAGGGATTACATGTCTCTGCTGGCCTGGGAATGCCTAGGTATCCCCCAGGAGGAGCTAGAGGGCGTTCCTGGGGAGAAGAATGTCTGGATTTCCTTATTCAGCCAAATGCCACTGCAACCTGGTCCCTGATAAGCGACAGAAAATGGATGGATGGATGGATAGACACTGATAACAGTTGTTACTAGATCTAAAAATCTGTTTGTATAATGCCATAGAAGAATAAAGAAACTCTGCATCACAGTTTGGGTGTTGCTGCTGATATCCTTCTAGCCACTAGGTTGTAGAAAAGCTAACATGGACATTGTAGAAATACTTGGAGCAGGTAATGAAGGACTTTGGATTTACTCTTGAAACCATCTTACCATTTGTTTGGAACCAGGAATTCAAACTCAATTCAATTAAATCTACATCATTCAACATTTTTTTGCCATGTTAATAGTATTTGTATTGATGGCAATTTCTGTTTATAGTTCCACCTCATTGGTTCCCTCAACAACTATCAGATGGATTGCCATGAAGTTTTGACATGACATTCATGGTGCCTGGACAATGAATCCTAATGACTGTGGTGACCCTGCTTCATTCCAGTCTTTCCACCATCATTCTGGTATTTCAGTTGATTTATCTTTGTTGGCTCTGTAAGTGAAACTGGTCTATACTATGCTTGTTGCAACAGTTTGCCAACCAGGATTCCAGGAACTGGAATTTAGTTTAGTTGAGATGTGCTGATCAGTTATTGATTTCATGTTTTCAGTTATTGCCTCTATTGGATTTTTGCACTCAGTATTGCAGTCCTCTGTCCAGGGCCTGACTGACATTTTCTCTAACTATTCAAGTCTGCACATATTCACCCTGAGGCCTCTGGATGTGAATGAAACTTAAGCTTGCAGAACACTATTTGTTAACAGATTCAACTTGACAGTCAATATTGTACTGAGTTTTTCACTTTGTTATCAAAATAGTATTAGAAATGTGGTTATTGTACCACAAGGATTTGGTGTTTACCGTTCTTGTCTGGTTGTAAAATGTTCTGAAACAGAATTCAGACTATCATGTGACACCAATACTAATACAACTGAAATTGTTTGTGATGGGTTGGCAGTCCTTTAAAATGGATTGAGGCAGGCTTCTTCACACATTTTACAGACTGCCAAACTTTCATCTTATCTGTGGATATCCCTTCTCATTGCATTGTAATGATGTCTGGATAGCCGGAAATACTTATGACTTATAGTTACATCTATGCTATCTAGTGGCCATAGTCATTATGATCCAGTGAAGTGATGCTGTTCGGGTGACATCAATATAAGGTGCCTTAATAAGATGATTTTTTTAGGGTTGGGTGGATGTCTAGATAGTCTAGATGTCTAGACAGAAGGCAAAAAGTGGACTTTGCTGCTGGAGACTACTGTTTGCCTTTAGTTTCCAACCGCAAATGCTCTGTTTACAACTGTTTTTTTTGTTTTTTTTAACCGTAAAGTCGTGGTGTTTACTGCTACTGCTGATGACAAACATTACTTAACTTCAAGTAAGTCTGGTCATTTTAACCCAAACCAATATCTTTCCCAGACCTTAACCAAGTGGTTTTTCACTATAGGAGTCAGTGGAAATAGACTTATTCTGTTGTTTTGGTATGAGGACATGTTGGGAGAATGGTCTGGCAAAAACATAGTTTGGGTAAAAATATCCACATATCCAGGTATATATTTTACATTCTTCTCAGCCTCAGTCTCAATAATCTGCAGAAAAACACTGGACTCAGAAGGACCCAGGTGTGTTTGTGTGTGTATAAGAGAGAGTGAGTGTCCACTAGCACTCTATCCTCTCCACAGACAAGGCTGACAGGACAGATAGCCATTTACCTACAGAGTGCTGGGTCAGCACATTCAGCCTCTCTTATTTCAAGGGGCGGCAGCCTGCCAGCTAACCCATGAAAAGAGGACGGAGAGAATTGAAAGGTGTTTTTGTTTTGGTGTTCTGCTGCCTCCTCTTGCTGTACGAGTTCTACTATGTCCAGCTGACTTGCAGTTAGATTTTGTCCGCTGCTGTCCTGCCTGCTGCCTACTGCTGCTGTGTTAAACAGGGCTAATAGATATGAGAACTAAGTAAGAATACAAGATCATGGACTGAGCTAGCGTTCAAGTGTGCTCCACCACTGATTTCTGATCTTGCTTGCTGGACATGTTTTCTTCTTGTGTTATAAATGTCCTAAATTATTATATGTGCATTCATGGAATCTTTAATACACTTTTTTTTCTTTCTGTCTTCCTTTGGTTAATACTGTCTCCCCCTTTGGTATCTCCCTTGTATTATCTTTCACACAGAAAACACACCTTGTTGTCCTTCTTGTTGCTGTTGTTTTGCTTTTTCCCCCCATACTTTCAGTTTGTATGGGTGTAGTTCTCCATCTTGCCCTGTGTCTTATGTTAGTCACTTGTAATGCGCTATAAACAAGAAACAAACAAACAAATATTATCAAAATGACATTCACATCAACACTGATTTAGGAAGGAAGGAAATCAAATTTAAAGTGAGCATGACATTTTTCAGATCAGTTTTCTGGAAAACATCCACTGAGGATAGAGCTTGAGGGTTGGAGTGGTTGTGATGATGTCAGAAATGTGGTTTGCAGCTCTGAGCGGTTACATGCTGATCCAAGTGCCTGTAAATTACTCTTGTCGACACCTGTAGTCAAAACCTGCCTTTTTCTCCACAATAAGTGAATTGAAACTTGTGGGCTGGCTTTCAAAAAAAAGGCATTTTAAGTTTTGATTCTTCCCCCCCATGTGACTTGAAAAAACTTGTAGCACATGGATATGTCCTTTCAGTCGGAACATAGACATCTGTCCATTGAAGCATTCCTGGCAGGGAGCCACGAGTCTCTCCTGAAGGACATGGCAGTGAGTCAAAGGCTATTGTTGCCGTCTTTCTGTTTCTTGTATAGACCATCATGTCATGCCCAAAAAAGCACCAAGCCTGGTACCACTTTCTATTAAAACACTCTTTATAAAGGGTTAACGGATTGCTTTATTAAAGGTTAATAAACCATTTACTGATGCTTTATGTCAGTTATAAGCCATTATCTTCTAATTTTACCTCTTAAGTTCATTAGATTGATCCCTCCAATAGACCTTTTGACCTCCGTCCCTCTGGAACAGCACTGTAGGGAATTTGGACGACAGCCCACTTATTAACTATGTATTAACATTTACAACTGCAGACTTGATGAGCTGTTGTAAAAAAAAACATTTGTCGACGACTTAACATCCATAATTTCTTACAAATGGCCCACTGATATTTTCTGATGTCTTACTAGAAAGATAGAAAGTCTTAACCTGATTGATTTTGTTATATTTGTTTTTTTAACAACCTGGCAAAGAAAAAGTTATTCTTATTAATGGCTTATAATTGACCTGTTAAGCATGAGATGTATTATCTATTAATAAAAGCATTAGTTATAATTTATAAACCTCTTATAAGGGGTGACTTATAAGGAAGATGTAAATATTGTCCTTTCCATGTTAACTGAAGACCAAATCAAGTGCATGCAGATGTTTTTGTACAAACACATTAGACCTTTTGCTCTCCTCTGTGCATGCCTCTTTCAGATATGGTTGTCAGTTCACTCATCTGATGTGCATTGCCCAGGATAAAAGATATGAACAGCCACTTGAATAATGAGAGAACACTGAAATTTTAATAGAGCTTTTACCTGAAGGCAAACTCAAAGTTTTGGTCAAAGCTAAATCAAAAGAGTGTGGAAGTATCCCCTTCCTCTAGCATCAACTGCTTTTTTCCTTCTAGCTTCTTCTTTAGAGGCATCACAGGGCAGGCTGCTCATGTCTTAAGGAGGACACAGAAGTTGCCTTTAAGTAGAGGAATGCATTATTCAGGAGAGTGCACATGGGAATAAGGAGGGGAATCATAACTAGCAAAGAAGGTGTTGATATGAATATCCTCTGATAGCTCCTAATAAACAAAGGGAAACATCAGTATGAATGTAGAACATCGCTGCACACATATGGGATTTAAAAATTGTCACATCACATAAGTAGCTGCTTGTGTTGCGGAGTGTTCTCGTTGATAATTTAGAGGTTTGGCGATGGAGAGGAATTATGGGTAGAATGCTTGCGGCACTCAGACCCTCCTCTTCTCCTCAATTAGGATATTCATCCACTCAGGTTCCAGGTCACCCTTGTTTAGCACAGATTGATATATTTTCTAACCGGCAGGTTTTTACTAAAGGTTCCAATTATACCCCCGGTACAGGACAAGCATATTAAAGAGGAGATTATGTGTAAGGCTTTCTGCTATCGATCAGTGAGGGTCTCTGAGGTGACAAACAGTGCAGAGGAAGAACAGGGCGAGCCACACACACACACACACACACACACACACACACACACACACACACACACACACACACACACACACACACACACACACACACACACACACACACACACACTGATGTCAGGCTCAGATTTAAGCCAAAGGCGCAGTTTGTGGTGAATTAGAGATAGAGCGCCCATCTAACACCCACCTTCAAATCAGCCTAATTGAGCAGAGTGTGATTTTTGGCTTCAGTAGGCACCAGCCCAGACCTGGTGTTTTTTCAAGACTTTTTATACAGAGTTGCAGCAGAGCCGTGTGTGCTGTGTGTGTGTGTGTGTGTATGTTTGCATACAAGCACACTTCAGACACCACTGCTTAGATACACAGAGGATGCCTTGCAGTTTATATTTCTCGGTACATAAAGAAACAAGTATCTAGCAGGTTTTTCACGTGGTGCATCTACAAGAGCTGAGAACCCAGAATTTATCTTTGCTTCACATAAACCTTCAACTGCATATCAAAACAGTTTAGACTGACTTTGGAGCATTTCATATACAGTGGAAATTCCTGGTTATAGTGATAAAGCGCTTATATGGATCAAAAAACTTGACATAGAATCATTCCTATTCAAATGCCGTTTAAACTATTCTCTTATATTATTCAAATAGTCTGCTTACAGTATTTGATTTGGGCCTTTTCATACATGAAAACATATGAAGAAAAAACTAACTGTGGCCTTCAAATTTAGCCAGCTGTAGCTAATTACTGTTACTTCTGTGAGCTAATGTTAGCTTAAGCTGTCTGATTATGCTTTCTGTATGGCAGTGTTTAATTTACACTCAGCTAATGATGGTTTTGTCAAGACAGAAACACTAGTGTCATATGTTTATATAAATCTTGAATTTTCTAAATGATAGGCCATGTATGTTTAAAATCTAGTGTTAGCCTATAGTTTTTAGCAGCTAGCTTGTTTGTAGTTTGTGAGTGTTACTGACATACAGCTGGTGGAAAATAACAATTGTACTGAAATCTCCTAGTTCAACTTGTAAGTACATGTTTCTTAATTGTATATCCCACTTAAAGTGAGCTATATTGTCCATTTTTCTGTAGGAAACTAGTTAAGTTAGCTAGAAGCAAATTAGTTTTCTTCAGCTAACTCATTTGAAAACAAGCTCTGACCACGACAGTGAAGAGCTGTCATGTTATCTGATTCATTTCATGCAGAAACAGAATACATTTGTGACTTTAATTGGTGCAACAATCTTGTTTAATATTATGTAGAGCTCCAATACAACAAGGCTTTTTTAACTGAAAAAAGCCATTTAAATCACAATTTTGCTCAGTAAAATCGCAACAATATATTTCCCTCCAATTGTTCAGCTCTATCTCGTTGTATGCTCCAGTTTTATGGATTTGCATTTGTTAATATGTTTGCACCTATTTTATATTCTGTGTGTTTACCTGCACAGTATGACAGCTTTTATACTGTATGTTGTGTTTTCTTGCACTTTATCATTGACTTTCATGCTGGATTTGTCACTCATTACAAATCACATCAGGCAGGAAAAGACAGGGCAGCTTGACAAAAAGTGCACACACACACACACACACACACACACACACACACACACACACACACACACACACACACACACACACACACACACACACACACACACACACACACACACACACACACAGACTGATGCAGTAAGTTTCCTATGCCGCAGTAGCTCTTGGCATACCCTTAGTGGGAGGATAGCAGAGATAGAATGAACATTCGTGCCTTCATATAAACACAATGGAGTGGCTGATATGTGTGTGTGTATGTGTGTGTGTGTGTGTGTGTGTAATTTGCATCAACAAGGTCATGTCAGTCCAAGTGTGTGTGCGCCTACACCATTTGTTTCCCCGAGTGAACAAAGTCAGAATTAATTTTTTTTTAGCTTCAGAAATTTGCGGAGCGGAGCTGTGCATATATTTTACTATGTGTGTGTGTGTGTGTGTGTGTGCAAACTCCACAGGAATGCTTCTTCATGGAAGCAGCGAGGAGTCTGCTGGATGTCCCAGTGTGAACTCCAGTGTCAAACTCTGGAGTAACTTCACATTGCGTAACCGCGTCAGCCAGTGGATTGTTTCTCCCTTTGGGTTTACACTCGGAATGTTGTCCATCACCTCCCGTGACTGTAAAGTGTGACACAACAGAGCGCCACTCCGTACGTATAATAACACGTGGCTACGGGGGAGTGAAATACTGTCTGAATAGGACAAGATTATTTTGGAAGGGGCTGGCTGGCACTCAGGCAGAAGTACGTGCTGTGCCTGTCTCGGTAGTGAATGCTGGAAAGAGCCTTAAGGCGGCTCTCAAATCCTTCATAAAGGGATTGGGATCTGAGTTTTTTGGGGAAGGGAGTGATTCTAGCCCATTCTGTCTTCACATGTCAGCCGTGTGAACGTTCTATTGTCTCTTGTCCCACAGCTCACCCAAAGATGCCTCTTTTGCTCAGGGTTGCTGCAGTAATTACAGTTTTTTATTCTGTGTGTAGAATCAAATATGGAGCAAGGTTAAAGCAGAGAATGAGAGTCAAGTGTCAGCCCAAGTGTTAATGCTACAACAGAATTTGGGCGTAATGTTGCGGTTCAGTTGTTAGGGTCATGAACCTTTATTTAAGGAGGAATTAACTATCTGTCAAGCTTTTAAAATACATGTTTGATTTCAGCAGATTATCCGCTGGGACAATCTCAAAATATACAGTATGTTCAAATG
Organism: Scomber scombrus; assembly: GCF_963691925.1. Taxonomy (NCBI): domain Eukaryota; kingdom Metazoa; phylum Chordata; class Actinopteri; order Scombriformes; family Scombridae; genus Scomber; species Scomber scombrus. The sequence continues at coordinate 6,362,576 of NC_084972.1, forward strand.
TCAAAATGTTAAAATGTTTTCTGAGGCGAATGTTTGAAACATGAAAAACATTTTGTACTTTCATCAGCATTGGCACATATTGTGTTTCCATCCAGCATATTTAAAACAAGATTCCCCGGAGTGTTATGTGTTTTTTAACCACTTTGATTTTTTTTTTGAGTCCATCTTTTATAATGATTAGCTTTCATCCGCGATCAAAGTAACCGTGAGAAACCAACTTTGATGCTCGGACTGTTTTCACATATCACACACACCATGCACACACATATATATATAAAATCATATTTTGGCAGCAACCTTTCCTCGGGAGCAGAACCTGGCATTTCCAGTGTCAGATTGCTGCAGCTGAGGTTGAACCTGCTCTGAGGTCAACGTGCTCGTAAATCTGAAACTTAGCTGTGAAAATCTTCAAACTAGAAACTGCAGGAGCTTGTGTTTAACAGGAAGGAGTGAAAACACTTCTTCACTGTCATAACAACAGCACTGCTTTTTTTTTCTCTCCCCACCGGTACCCTCCATGAGCCACACGTCTGCTGTACTGCGCACATTTTACACAGTCCTGATGAATACCCCTTTATTGCACCAGCCGAACACTGTACAAGGTCCTTAAGAATCTGGATGCATGAGACAGACTGGATATAGTTCGTGGCCATCCTTTAATCTTCTTTGAAATATTAAGACGTTTAAAACACCAAAAGCCTTTGAATTCTTTCTTTTTGTCTTAGTGTAAATACATTTGTTATAATGAGGTTTTCTGGAGACTTTAAAGTCTTTATTAGACTCTTGATTCATAGAAGAAGTGAACCAATAGTGCAGTTACTTTGAATTTAAGAAGGCTGAACAGAACAGCCTCCTCTTTCTCTCTTACACAAACAGGCTGCATATTTGGAGAAGGAAATTTAACGTGCTTTAGAGTCAATCTCATCTTCAATTGGTTTTTTTCGGTGGTGAAGCAAAAAAAAAAAAAAAAAAAAAACAGAGATGAGAGGAAGCGTCTCAATTAGAGGTGGAACAGGCTCCTGGGTGCCTTTCTATACAATGCCCATTGTTTTGCACCTCAGAGGCCGGTGTGGAGAAAAATCCCAAAATTCACAGTTTAGTCAAGCGGAGCACATCTGCTCTGTCCTCTCTGCATCAGCAGCAGCTGCAGCAGCAGCAGCAGATTAACTGAAAACTGAAAGAAAAGATTCAATTAGCTGTTTTAAGTCATTTATCTAGCAAGAAATACCAAAAACATTTGCTTCTTAACAGTGAGGATTTAAGGCTTTTTTAGTCTTTTGTCATCACCATTTAGTAAATGAATTACCTATGAATTGATTTGTGAAAATACTACTCGCAGCTCTAAAGGATTAAAGAGCTAATAGCCACGTAATGGACAAAAAACACATTTCTTCTTTTAAAATGATGTATTCTCTGTCTGTGTGCTTAAAGTATCAACATGTTTCTGATTCCTAAATGTAAAATAATCTTCAGAGATGTTATTCTAAGTCTATAGTCAGAAGATTCTCTGCGCTTTACTGTCCACAGGCACAGCTTGTGTGTCTCCTGTCCTTTGCTTTTCAGCGCGTTTCTGTGTAACCTTGTGGCATTAATGTCGAGCCCCCGCTGGCAGATACTGCACAGAGCCCACTCTCTGTGTTGCTTTTTAAGGACAAGCAACAGAGGACACTTTAAAGGGGGGACAGATCGATGGCAGCGACGAGCGTACGTGTGTGTGTGTGTGTGTGGCAAATCTCATACCATGGAAAGCAAACACTTTCTCACACACACACATACACACACACATACACACACACACACACACACACACACACACACACACACACACACACACACACACACACACACACACACACACACACACACACACACACACTTCTTTTGCTCTCCCTTTTCATAAACCGCACATTTCAGTGGTTCAGGGGGACATAGTTTGGATGCATGGTTAGTTGAAGAACCAGATGGTGCTAGGTAGTGTTTGATCAGAGGCTGGATTCAGCTTCTCTTTTCTGCTTATCCTTGGAGACTCTTACACAGCAGAATGTGAGAAATGATGGGTGTTCTTTCATGTTTCACTCAAGTGTGCAGTGATAATGGTGAAGGTGAAGTAGAGCTGAGGAAACGTTGGGAAAAGCATCAAGAAGCCAAAACAACCAAGTTTAAATTTAAGACCCTGAAATAGATATATTGTAACATCAGACAACAAGAGCAGATTCATATTTGACAATTTTTTACCAAAAGGTATGTATGTTTCTTTAAGGTGCAGTGTGTATTTACACAAAACTCTTAATATAAGAAAAGATTATGTATCCTTACCTGTAGGCTTATTAAATATATTACAGTTTACTGGACAGTGGGCAGTGAGGAGGCGGACAGGAAACAAGTGGAGAGATATGCAAAGGTCCCTGGAATCCAATCAGGTGCTGTTATATAGCATACACAGAATCCATTTGGCTACCAGGCATTCCCAAAGGAGTATAGAAGAAGATAAAAGTGCCATAATGCAACATAATAAGCTCCACAGCTGTAGAAGAGCAGAGCAGGTGAAGGGTGAACAGGGTGGAGATGCTGTCGATACGGCCGACGCCTCACCAGAGGTAAAAGCAGCCACGTGTTAACAGTAAAAAAGTCTTATCAAAAGAACGCAGCCACATCCTGTAGTGATTTCACAGCTCACCGAACCTCATGTTTCACATGTCGTTTTAATTAACACAAACTACAACTCCCTGTCTCCTGTTTGCTCGTATGAAATATTTAGATGTTGTCTTGGTTTGTTTTTACCACTCTCTTCTGTTTCATTCAGGTTGGGTTTTATTTTCTCTTCTCACCTAGCTGATTCGGTGCAGCTGCTGAGACACATCTGTATGCGTGCTTGCGCTTTTGTCTGCTGACATTTAGATTTCTGTTCAAAAAAATATCAGAATACTGAGTGTGTCACATCTGTGGCTGAAAAGCTTGCAAAGACCTCATTACATCTGGCTCATCTGTAGCGTTTACAGCTCGAAATGGTAATTTTAAAAGCTTTTTTCACGTTTTTATATTCAAAACGAACACAGATAATTTCCCAGATTATTCAATTTAATTTTTAACTGAAAAAAAAGCTTTGTGTGGGATGTATGCCTTGAGACACACTAAAGTTTTATGCAAACTTTCAAAAAGCAAGTGAGTTTTGTGCTATTTGGAAAATTTAAATACAAGCAGATAGCAGCTCCATTTCTGCTTGATTCTTTTACATCATGTGAGACATTGTTCATGCTTTGAGCTCATGTTTTTTGCTGTATCTGTATGTGTTAGAAACAAGATGACAACCAGTACGACCAGCGAGCTACCATCACAACAAGTGAACCGCTTATCAGTACAACCTTAATATAAATGCTAAGAATGCCGAAGCTAATTTTAGGTTCTGACTATCTTTTTTTAAAAGCTACTCTCAACCTCAGCACATGATAATTACATGTCACTGTGACTGCTTCCACTGTTATTACAGAGCTCTGCTGCTGCGTCGCACCTGCTGAGATCTATGCAGCTTTATCTGTGAGCTGTAATGGAGCTGTTAGCAGATAACATGCTAACTGCTTATTATTCCGGGCCTATCAGATCACAAAGGGCACTGTGGGAGAAACAGAGAGAGAGAGAGAGAGACAGAGAGAGAGAGAACTGCTTCAAACTGGCCTCCTTCTAGACCCCGTGTCTTCATCTGCAGTCGAGATCATGAGCCACCATCTGTTCTACATGTGAAGCGGGGTGAGCTTTAGCTTGTTTAAGCTGCCTGGTGCAGTGCAGTGTGGCGAAGGGTCTCCAGCCCGGTTATGAAGAAAAGCTCCCGGATCAGAGGGACATTAATTAGTCCGACAGACAGAATTCTTCCTTTCACAGTTGAGCTCCCCTGCAGAGCGCTTGCAGCCCATCACATAGGATACCATATGGTGTGGCCTTGTGCCACCTTCTCCCATGGGCAAAGGATGAGGGGGGGGGGGGGTTTGAAATGGGCCATGAAAGGGACAGTGGGTGATGCTGCAGGCTCTGTTGCCATAGCGTCTTGTGTGAAATAATCTCTCTGTGTGAGGATCAGTCCAGTCGTTTGTGACAGGCGCCACCTCACATGTTGTCTTCTTCTCCTGTCTTTTTCCCGCGGGTCCTCTCCTCTCACCGTCGCGGCACTGCGGTATTTTGCATGCATGTGGAAGAGCCTTACATAGCCATGCCACGGCTTCATTCTCTGCAGCCTGGCATGGAGAATGTGAATCAGCCCATAGCCAAAATATTTTGGAGTGCACGCCACTCTCCTCGGATGATGGAAAAGCTCAGGCCTGGGGTGTGTGTGTATGTGTGTGTGTGTGTGTGTGTGTGTGTGTGTGTGTGTGTGTGTGTGGAAATGGCAGGGAGGTACATAGTCAAGCGAACAAACACTCACACACTGACTCATTCGCTCCAGCCACTGCCTCTTTGTGTGGGGACGGCCTGCACCTGCAGCATGCCAGCCAATGCTGATGCACAAGCCCACAGTCGCTCTGACCCCCTCCCACTTAAAGCAACCCATTAGCCAACGGTGGCTGAGCGCCGCTCCGGCTAGCAGGGCAGCAGCAGGATGTATTCAGCTGGCAGAGAGCACTGCCACTTGGAGCTAGCAGGATTCACCATTTGTGCCGTAATAACATACGTCTTGTAACCCTCTTAAGTTTTCCAAATTGTTCCATCAGAGCACGCTGAAGTCACGTTCTGATGAGTTTTTTTTACCTTTAATGAAAATCTGCTGCCATTAACATTTATAGAAATGTTCCAAAGATGAAAATAGCAGCTTTTATCTTCCCATTTAATGCAACAAAGGTGAGAAAATTTGCTTTTTGAGCTATGAATCACCACTTCACAATTATTCATTTATCTCAAAAAGGTCGCTCTAAAATGAAACCCTCACTGCAGTGAAGAGAGTAAAGTGCAGTTTTGACAAAGTCTACGAATTTGGCACTAATCCCAACTTCAATTGGACAAATAGTGCAGGCTTGCTCATAGGAATCCCAACAGCAGCTCCTGTGTGTGTGTGTGTGTGTGTGTGTGTGTGTGTGTGTGTGTGTGTGTGTGTGTGTTTGTGTGTGTGTGTGATCGTGATCCATCTTGATCCCCTGAGATAAATACAGGACAAGAGTTTGACTATAACTCAAGGCGGCCTGTGAAGAGATGAGTCCTGCTGTGAAGGCTCCTGACACCCACCATTTTCCCGTTGATGTACGGCGTTCTCTACGACTCGTAAGGCTGAAAGAAAATTGGAAAAACCACCTTCCGAGGCGACTGCTGTGCGTGTAAACGTCAGCTCAGTGTTAGGAGGCAGTTAGCTGCGTCCTTCCTCCATTAGATAACAGAGGCTTGTAGCTGTGTTGTCCTCTGTGGATTTATTCCCGCAGAGGACGGCTCTTTCTGATGAACTCTGCTACAAGGGCATGTGTATGCAAAACGCAGCCGAGCATGACCATTAGCATAATATTATGCATATGCAGTTTGACACATGGCTTCATTGTCACCCTCTTGTGCAGGACAGGCACAGCCCTGAAATCTTTCTATTAATAAAACTCATATATTTTTTGTTTCCTAGAAGAGGCGGGGACACAGATTGACCTTGGATGTATTAAAAATGCATGAAGAAAACATCACAAAAGATGAATGTGTGTTCTTAGAAACACACTCTGTTGAAATACACACTCTGTCGTTGGAAATTGACCAAAATGAGGCTCTTGTTTAAAAGCAAGAGTACATTTTTTAAAGAAACACTATGTGCAGATCAGTTTTCCACTAAAATAAAGGGAAAACTAATCTGAGCCTTGCGCCAGCCAGGCTAACACTGGGAAACAAAGCAGGTATTGTGTCAGCGCTTACAACAGGGTCATGAGGCAAGACTTGCAACTTCCCGGTTGGAAAGGGAAGGATTTCACAACAGACACAGTTATTTATCTCACTGTTACTATGGATAGGAGAGATACATATTCCAAATTGGTGCAGAAGATATCCACAAACAGTACAGTGAAATGAATGAATGAATATGGTGTGCATTATTGATTACAATGGAATCAAATTCTAATCCAAAGTGGAGTGCATTGGAGTATGCCAACTCAGTTAGTTAACTATAGTTTAAGAAAAAACTGAAGCCCTTTTCCAGACATGTGCTCTTCATCTATCTGATAAAGTCAGTCAAGTCAGTTTTTTTTTTATCATGTAGACACACAGCAGGTGTCCTTTCTATAAATGTTTGTTATGTCTTCATTCAGGCATGACAGGACCGTTACAGAAAACAAACCACAATGGAAATCATGACATCAAGCAACAAGTCTGAATTCATTTCTGTCACATTAAAGCCACATTATCATTTCATTTTATTTATTCATCTAGAATGACAACACACATTTCTGAAAATGTGCCAGCATTATCTAGCTGGCTAACTTTCAACTGCACTCCTCTGAAACCGGTTTAGTGACAAGTTTAATCACACACTGTGGTTTTAGGACAGACTTGATAAATTGTGAAGGTATCCTTGTTAGACTATATAGCAGCACAACTTTAAATACACATATATTAAATAAATGTCTTAAAGGTGCAGTGCTTCTAGTGGTAAGGTTGAACACCTAAATACCCCTCTCTCACCCTTCCTTTTCTAAGGAAGTAGGGGAATGTATGGTTGCTAAGAAACTCACAAAAAATGATTTTGAAATTTGGTTTCAACATACCAGCCTCTATGGAAGGGAACCCACTCTCTATGTAGATATAAAGGTAATTCTAAGGTAATGAAAACAGGATTCTTAGTGTCAGGTGATTATTCACTAATTAAAACATACTTATGAAAATTATACTCCATTTCTGTTAAGTTCCACTTCCACTAGATGCTGCTAAGTTCTACATACTGCACCTTTAAAATGCTATATACTGCACCTTTAAAATGCTACATACTGCCACTTTAAAATTCTACACACTGCACCTTTAAAATACTACGTACTTCAACTATAAAATTCTACATACTGCACCTTTAATAAGAGAACTTAGTGTATCAATTCATCATTTTGAAGTGTTGGTAGTAAGACTGCTGTTATGACTGTCATGTTAGAATAAACCAGACATTATTCAGACATGTACAATTGTCATCACGTTGAGATGCGCTTCTAAAAAGGAGCTAAAATTGTGGACAGCGATATTAACACTTACTCCGGCAATCATAGTCTGCAGTCAGATTGATTGCAAGGCTGTTGATTTATGTCTGCATAAAAAAATACACATAATAACAAGGCACAGTCAACAATGCAAAACAATGCATGCTAATATAGAAGAAAAAAACAAAGAGGCGAGGCTTGTTAACACATAAAAAACAAGAAAACTGAAACAAGTGTTCGAATAAATATGTAATTTCTACATAAGAACAAAAAGAAAAATATATTAATGTAGACCTAATGCAGTAAGTGAAATCAAAGGGAAAGTGAGAGTGTGTTGCGTGGGACGATGAGTGTGTGTTTGTGTGTATGGCTTCAAAGAGAAAGGCAAAATGAGGGTGAGACTAGGCAAAAACTTGAAGCAGTCATAAGACGAGTCCTGTTTCAAACTGTGTAGAGATGTGGTTGTATTGACAACGTCACTTGAACTTCTCGAACATCTTCATCTCATGCAGTTCAAACGGCAGCTTGTCTGGGAATCTGGTGAGTTATATAGGATGCTGGAGTTGTCTTGTGTTATCGATTTAAACTTGTGAACTTGTGGCTAAGAAATATGTGCAAACGATAAATGAATATTTCCAGTATAAGGATCTATGTGTCCAAACTTTCTTATCTGTTTTTGTGATTGAACTGCCTTTAAAGTCAGCTATACACTAAACTCTGGAATTGCTTGTGAGTAGGCTAAAATAACAGACTGGAACATTATCCAAACAGCACTGACCTGTTTTTTTTTTTTGTCATCAGCGCTTCACTGAAAGGCGAAAACAGCTGTAATTGCGGTCCTGAGCTGCAGGAAATAATTTTCCTGCTCAGAGATTATAGTGGTGAAGAATCGAGTTTGGGGAGTGCAACCATTGTGACAGTCTCTAATTAACTGGAGCACGGTGGAGGCTTCACGCTGAGACAATTACACACTGGCCTTTGAGAATGTGACAGCGCTTTTTTTCCCTGGGTTTTTTGTGTGTTTTCTTTGACAGGAACTGATAAAAACAGGAAGCACCTAGGCTTTCATCTCCAAATATTGCACCGAAGATTAATTTACATCCAACAGATTGCGTATATCTGATGGGATAAATGTGGATCACTTGTCTGTAGAAAATATCTTCAAATTATTTACATTTGGCGAAGAGAGTTTGATTTCCTGCCATGAAATTCTAATTATCCAGACAAAAGTGGGCTTTTAGAAGAAACAACAACTGCTGGAAGACTGGCAATTGAAGCTCAGACGCTCACAGGAGACAAAAGAGAATATCTCAAAAACAAACCAATTGAAGGGTAATGCCTTTAAGTAGCATGGCTCAGTGTGTCACATTTGTGCCTCTTAAATTTAGACTTGACTATGTTAGTCTTGACAAGCCAACAAGCTTTGTCTTGTCACCATGTGTCTCCCTGCCCGCAAGGTTCACAATGATGCCTGTTCAACTGCCCCGTGCACTCCCACACCCATGTCCTCATTTCCCTGCTCTATACTCCCGTTAGTATGCCATGTTTCTCTTTAGCTATGGTCATTCATCAGAGTATCAGCTGTGAGCGAGGGGTGTGATGATAGGGCATGTTTGAGGGGGGGAGGGGGGACGATGTGCATCTGTGGTCCCTCCGGTGCATCGTGTCTGGCAGCTTCAGGGACGGAACTGTCAGCGGCGAGGCGTCCCTACTAGTGCATGCACCAGTGGTCTCTGGCGCAGCAAGGGAAAGGTCAGCTTCCATTAGATACACTGTGACAGAATGATGCCTCCGCAGCCTGCTGTTGGATCCTGACAATTCTCTTCTCTATGTGTAACTATGTGTGTTGATACTCATCTAAAAAGGAACCCCTTTAATTTAGCCGAGTGCCAAACTGTACCTGTTCTGCTGCCAGGAAGCCAAACACGTGTTAGTACTACATGGAGGCAACATTCTTCTGTTCAAAGGAATGTGAAGCTTCAAGAGGTATACAATTGCTGCTGCTGTCTTGTACTTGAGCCTCAGTCTTTCCATTCAGGCCTCATCAGTCATCATCTGTTGGTAGAGGCTCACCCAGGAAACTTAGCAGAGTAATGAGAAGGTACTCTAGCTACAAGAGGTATTAGGACTCCATTGTCATCTTAGGAACTCAATACTCAATACACTAAAGTGGAAAAACAGCCAGCATACCATAATGCATCGACGCTGTGTAAAAAGAAAAGAGAAAAAAAGCGCTCTGGGCGATACTTGAGTGGCTCCCATCAGCAGTTGTCGGTGTGTATGACAGGCTGTGTGTTTACGTGTGATGTTGGTGAAAGAGAGCAGTGTCCTTGAGCCTCCCATCCTTCTCTCTGAGTGACTGAATGACCTCTCACTGACATATCTATTGCAGTGTGCCGGGGAACAGTGCAGACACTAGAATTGCTGCTTTCTAGGAGGAAGTGCCGGAGGTGTTGACAACTTGATGAGCTGTTCAGATTTTACTGGCCAGTACAGTAGCAAGTACCCACTGATCTTAGAATGTATGAAAACACACATGAGGCTATAGAGTTACAAAACAGGAGTAGTTGCTGGTTATGGAAGTGTGTTTTCTTATCTTTGATCCATTTACTTTTCCTTCAGTGGAACCATGAGGTTGAGATTTCTGGTGGAGTGAAATGTTTGGATGCTTTGCCATGAAATTGAGTACATGTATTCATACCTCCATCAGCATCTTTGCTTTATGACTAGATACAAAACTAAAGATTTTCCCATCAGCCTCAGCTGTACTTTGTGTTTGGTGTAAATTAGCCAAATGTAAGCATGTTCACTAAGCTTTACCAAGATGGTAAACACATGAATGTATTATAAGAGCTGGATACCGCACGAAAAATGGCGCCCATTCCTATGCCAAAAAAAGTTTCTTGCGGCCCACTGCACATGCTCAGTAGTTTTTCTCCCGTTGGCCCTGCCCATGAGTTCCCTACTCGGCCCACAGACTTTACATTGTGATGACGCCATAGATCTTTTATTTGCTTTTGTCTGCTTGAGGAAAGTTTTACACATATAAAACCTCCATGGATCATAAATTCTGCTCTTATAATACATCCATGGGATTAGGAAGAATTCTGGGACATTACACATGGCAAACATCAACATGTCATTGTCACTGTGAGCATATTAGTAAGTTGATGTTAGCTAACAAAAGTTCAGCCTTACAGAGCTGTTAATGTGGCTGTGGTCTCTTAGGCTTGTTCCCATCAGTCTAGTAATGTGGTTTGATAACCAGGTGCATGAGCCACTGAACCAAATCAGGGCTGTAGCAATTAATTTCAATTCAATTAATCCCTCAAGGTACAATTTGAGGCAATCGAGTCTGCAAGCAAGTACAAAACACAATTCATTTCCATACATAAAAACGATCTAGAAAATACAAATGCGACAATGTTAGAAAGAGTTGGAATACAAAGGGAATAATGGCAGTGGCTGAATTGATAGAATAGAACAGAATTTAAAGCTTGGTCTGGAGTTTTATACAAGAAATTTTTCTGAAATACAGGGTTTTTTTTAAATCACATAAACAGCAGATATCTTTTAATGCAGTTTTTAAAGTCTTAGAAGTGAAAATAACCAGGACCTTTTCTTACAAAACTCTGGATTACTGAAATAACTCCCATCACTGTGTACCTGTATTACAACACAAGCCTATATATGCTATTAATCACCACTGTTGCTTCACGAAAACAGTAATATGTAAATTTATATTCAAATTTGACACTTTTAACGGTTTAATGTGCTAATTTAATACAATAAGGCCATTCAGTCATGACTGATAGCTTTAGTTGCATACTCTACATGACTGTAATACAAACAGTTGAAGCCATTCTGTCTGAAAACACACTACATAATAATATTTTATGAGAAACACTCACAAGGTAGTCAGGGTGTTGTAGTTATTGTGTTTGTGTGTTTCTCTTTTGGCAGCACACTGGTCTATTTGATTACTCTGTATTTTGCACTAATGGATAAATGTGATTAAGACCACGGAGCAGGACCATGGATTGTACAATTGGATTAGAGTTGTGTGCTGGCCAAATAGTGATGACGGTGCTGTGTGTGAGGGGCTGAGAGAAGAGGAGCAGGTTGTGGTAGATGATAGAGGAGGGTTAGCAGCAGCGGCAGCGGGCCCCGCATCTCTGCTTCAACCTCTCCATCCGGCGTGCTTAGCTCCTCCACCGCTAACAGGAGGGGAGGCTTGACATTTCCTTTGAATCACGATGCCACATCAGCTCATCCGCCCCTCCTCCCTCTCTCTCTTGTCATTTCTTATCATTTCCATTTATCCTCGTTCCTTCCTTGTTTCCTGCCATCTCATCCTTTTGGCCTCTAATCTTCCCTCCTTGCTCAGGTTGTCTTCCTGTTTTTTCCGTCACTCCTCCGAGGGAAAGAGACGATCGGGTGGGAGAAGAAGAAGAAGCAGAAAAAAAAGAAGAGTACTTTATGCTGTTACCATGGCAACTGCATCTCGGAGCTGAGCCAGTACTCTTCCACAGACATGCGTGCTCCTCTCTCTCTCTCTCCCTCTCGTTCTCCCTCCACTTGCCTTGCTTAGATTAAAGCGTACCTCTGATGAGGATGAAGAGAAAGAGGCAGGACGGACGAGGGAGGAGAGGGCTGCGCTTGTTAGGGAAGAGTAGTGTTTCATAACCCTCCAAGGAAACAATGTGCTTTCCACTGTGATGAATTATTATTACTGATGGCAGATATCAAAGGCAGACATTGTCGGTGAACTGCGCACAGTGTACAACAAAGGCAACGTGCGGTGTATTCCTGTGCCATGAGGTGCTTTCTTCTCCTCTGCAGAGGTCTCGGTCGCCAGGTCGACAGAGGAGATCGTGGGTAATAGTCTGCAACAGGAGATGAACACATTCTAAGGGCTCTACTGCCTCGCTCTGTGACATCCATCTGTGTTAATTTGGCAATTAATCTGATTTAATGAGAAGATGTCTCACTGAGGGATCCCATTTACCACAACTAAGTTTGGATTATTCGATTAGTATTCTCAATTCGATGCACTCGCATGCACGCCCGTATCCGCATGTGTCCTCGAAGGGCCCTTATTCATTATTGGCCGACACGTACGGCGCAAATCCTTTACGACCACTTCAAAGCAACAGTAACTATCGATTTGTGGATTGGTTGGAAAATGTGTCACGGTTGTCTGGACACTTTGTAATGTGTTCGGAACGGTATTGAAAAAAATGTCAGAGGTGGGGATAGAAATGCAAAGATTGCTGCTGTTTTCGGGTAATTTGTTGGTGTGAATGCAAGCTCTGGCTGTGGATGAATGCATCATGTCGTGTAGCCCAGATGGATGTTAAGCGAGGGGGGACATCACCTTCTGTTTGATTCGGACAGAATAAGAAAGCGCACACCTGGAACACACAGGGGATACGGTCCTCATTTTCAGCTTGACTGAATGGGATCGAGAGGTGAATGCGATAAGAGAAAGACAAGGCGGTGTTGGTGGAAGGGTGTTTGCTTCCTGCGCCATCAGAACACGATACCCGACGGAGTTTTTTCCAGTCCCAATCAGGGAGTTTGTTTGCCAGTCATATGATGATTCAGCCAGGGAGGGAAAATTGATGGAGCAACTTTATAGCTCAGTGCCCAGATGGATCAGACAGAAAGGGGGGAAATGAGGCCCTGAGCGGACATACCACTCCACGCTTCATTTTTGTCCCCAGGGAGGGGAATTCATTTCTGTCAAATCAGTGTGATTGTAAGTAATGGGACAGTTGTGATAGCGCAGCAGAGGAGGAGGAAGAGGAGGAGGAGGAGGAGGAGGAAGGAGGAAGGAGGGGTGGGGGTGGGGGTGTTCACACTCCTTTAACCACTTACTATAGATCAAGACCTTCCCCGGCTGGGAGTCGGAGGGGGGTTGTCTCTTCTCTGAACCGGTGTGAACCGGTTGTGTTCCCACCTCAGTCGTCAGCCATGATTGCCCACAAACCCCCAGGTGTATTATGTTGATGTGGTTTGCAGCTTGTGGGGGCGGAGAGACCTCCAGGGTCATAAAGTGACTGGATTATATACAAGGTCCTGGGGTATTGTCAGGGGAGCGCTATAATACACTGGTATTATGTTGAGCAGATCAGATCCCAATGTGGATACACTCACACATTATACGCCTTGTCCTCCTTTTATAAGAGGTCAAAGAAGAACATGTTCCAGGATCATGAGCATCTTTTTCATCTTCTGGCGAATCTACTGATTGTGTATAAAGAAAAATCCAGCCTGGATCACAAAAATATCCATCCACAGAGTGTCTGGCATTTTGGGGAGCTTCTTTTTCTTCTTTCTCTCACTTGGATAAGTGGACAAAAATAGACAATCTCGTCTCCACAATGGAGCAAGAAATGTTCAACTATCCGTATTATTCACAGTGAATTTTTGCTTTTTTGTGTCTTCAGAAGCACACAGCAAAGGCTTATTTTTCTTTTCTTTCCTTTTTTAAAAAAATTCCCCACTTTGCACAGACTGGGGAGAGATGCATTCTGGGGGAGGTTGAACTGCGGGTTTCTCCCAAGTAGAGTGCAATATAATGCAATACAATGTGATTTTTATTTCTGTGTTATAAAGTATCCAAGCTGACATGGGCTCATGAGACATCAAATATACATCTGCACTGGCGAAACAAGAGCATAAACTAGCACATAAAACTTATAAACAAAGACTTTGTAAACATGTAAGTAGCGTGTTTATGATACATACCTTTAGGCCTGTCATGATAACTACTTTTGTTGGACGATATATTGTCTCAGAAATAATCGCGATAAACGATATTGTTATTCAAAGATCATTTTAAACCACTGATAAAATGATAATATAATAGCATAATATGATAATACGATAACATACTCCATACTCATTCTCCACCTGCACCTATAACCTACAAGCACCAACTGATTTGGTGGAAAATGTAGAAATGGAGTCTTGCGGTTATTCAGACAGTAAGAAGTCATAAAATAATGTTCCATAAACCCTCCAATCACATACGTCCACAACCTATGTCTCTAAATATAAACATTTTACACTCATCCAGTGTGCCCACAACAACACTCAGCTCCGAATCCTCGCTTAACTCCCTCCACCCACCCCCAGCATCCTTAGCTGTTTAGTCGTCACTTGTGAATCTTTCTTTTTAATATGTGTTCACATTCATTAAATGCTGTGTATCTCAAGGCTCTTCCACTGGAGGTTTTGCAAGATCAGGGACAGTCTATTTCAGGCTTGCTCAGATTTGTTAGAGAGCCACGGTGCCAAAACTCAAATTTAAATAGTTGCACTAAACGGTTAAAACCTTGAAGCGAGCGTATTGACTGCACTGAAGTGGAAGCAGATGAGGCGGGCTGCGGGGAAGTGGCTGCACAGGGAAAGAAAAATGACAACACTTGATCACAAAAGAACTGAAATACTGATGATGCATAACAAACCCACACAACTCTAACAAAGCACCTGTCTGCACTGTAATATTACAGTGTACGCACCTATGTGTCACTGATTAATAGCAGCAGCTTTTTATTGTAAAGAAATTTGTGCTTTATCAGGGAAATCAAAGAAGTCATTCAACTACATGATATGCCCTTTAGTCAACCACACAGTCCATTGCACCATGCAGTGATACAGACTGACAGTTTTTTTGCTTTAACACTGTCCTGAATGAAATAATCCACTATTGATCATCATGAGGAGCGATGGTAGAGCTCATGGCCTCATTCACTACTTCCTTTTTTTTCTTCTTTCTTTTTGGTAATCATCATCCTTACTGCCAGATCTTGACTTTTTTAAATAGATGATCATTATCTGGCTCAGTGAGGGATTTTATAATTAAAGTAAATGTCCTTGATGACAAGGTGAATTAAGTCAGTGGAAAATTTTGTTGCATGAAGACGATACAGCTTTCAGAATTTGTAATAAAGACGAGGCCTGGTATTGTTTGAGGGTGAATGCACCCGTGTTCTCCCGCTGTCATATCCTCTCTTTTGATTCCGAAAGCAGAAACGCGCTTGACGATTTTGAAGTGACGGCTCTACTCAGATGAGACACTGACTTAAAATATTTGCTGTGTTCTCGTTTCTCCCCCCGCAGGTTGGTGTTACTTTGCTGAAGCAACAGAGGCAGGCCCTGAGTCGGAGGTGAAAAGAGCAGAGACAGGAGTCCTCCCAGAAGGCAGGGGGCAGCGGCAGCCATGCAGGACTCAGCCTCGGACAACAAGATGGCCAAACAGGTCGGCGAAACACTGCAGAAACCACAGACTGATTTCCTGGTGGTTGTGTGAAGGCAAAACACAGGAAATTACAGGGAATGTTAGCTTTTAATTTAAAAGCCACTGCAGGACCTGAATTGGCTTTCTAAAGTACCACTCCTGATCTGCCGTTCTCCTGAGCTGAGCCAACTGTAGAAGAAACAGGGCTCGTTTGTTCACATCGCCTCCTTAAAAACAAGCCTTTGGGCATTGTAGATAATGAAGATGACAGTGATTATGAAGGCTTTTTTTCCCCTGGATTCATTAACTTACAGTATTACTTGATGTTGCAACAGTTAGGCCTTATCTGAAACAGAGTCTTTGTTGTATAGGATATGGAGACTCTTTGAAATACAGTGATAGTATCACTCATGACTGGTTTTATGTCTGATGTCTGTTTTGTCTTGTATTTCAGTGATAAATCTAGTAACTTGGAGTTCAAGCAGATCTACAGTATATTATAAGCTTTTCAGTATTTTAATTAGCAGACTTCCATAGATTTCATACAGTGCCTTAAATCCAATATCTATTAATGTGCCAATGCTGATTCTGCACCACTGATTTTCACTCAGGCTACTAAAGCCAAACACTATGATGTTCGTCCAGGAGGGATAATGTAATGTGAAAAATACTGCTGAAAGTGTTTGCTAAAGAACTTGTTTTTGTGGCACTGTGCTGAAACACTACTTCAAAGTATTTAACTCATGCAGGTATCATGATTGAAAGATGAAATCCATCACTGCATTATTTGACTGCCTTTGTTTCTCGTTGTTTTTCTTCACATATAAAGGAACAGAACTCCAAGCATCTGGACGAACACACTGAAACAGATGACATGTCTGAGAAGACGTCCCCAAACAAGAATCTCAAATCTCCTCAGAAAGGCTCCAAACGACTTAAAACCGCCCCCTTCAAAGTGACCCTGCTGGACTCATCCGACTATGAAGGAGAAGTGGAGGTACGGGTGACTGGAAAACAATTTGCCAAAACATGTTTTTTTTTTTTTAAATTAGCCTGAACATGCTTTGAGCGAAACATTCTTTTTTTCCTTTTTCCTCCTTTGTTGTTATTTTTCCTCTGTGGGCAGTTGTGTGTGGTGTATAGTGCTGCAAAGAGTGGATAAAACAGGCACACAGAAAAACAGCGAGGGTGCCACGCTGAGAGCACACCAGGGGGGTGAAGTCAAAGCAATGTTTTTTTTTTTAATACACACAGTGGCACAAAAAGAAATAAAAAAAAATAAAAATAGTGCCATTTGAAAGTCTTCATTCCACATAGATATATATGGTCATTACCCTGGCTGTGTGAAATAGGATATTAACTTGCTGTGAAGGGAAACTGAAGGCATAGATGAAAGTCCATTGGTATAGATAAATGCACGTAAAAAAACTCAGTTGTAACTTATAGCAGCATATAACTGTGGCAGAACAGCTCTATATTTTACCTCTAAAATAATATTTGCAAGATTGTGGAGGAATGACTTCATATTCAATTATTTAACTGCTGAAGTGACTTTGCTTTTTTTGTTTAGGTCCAATTTTAGATTTAGCTCACTAAGAATGTATCTAGACATCCAAATCCAGGGCTGCTGTCTCTGGACCTGAGATAGCAGAGTTCAATCAGGCTTCTGTCTGGGCTAATTGATGGCAGCCTGCCTGTTTCACACTCCAGTATCCTGCTTGTGAATCTCTTCTACAAGACCTCTGTCTGATGCTGCACAGGACTGGAGACATGCTGTCCATGCTCATATGTTGTTGCGGTTTGAGTGTCACATTAACCTGTCACCTTCAGTACCCTGGACAGTGCCGCGGAGAGGCCGCACGCTGAGTGCGTCTGCGCTCAGAGCTTATTAGGACCTGATGTGCTTCACCTGGGAGACGCCACTGAGAGAAAGCCACTCTCGCCACACAGAACTTTTCCCCCTACCCTTTCCCCTGATTTTATAGTTGTTAAAGTATAGTAAATAAAGTAACGAATTTTGTACCTGCAACTTCGACTCCTCCTATATCCGCACCTTACATTTTGGTGCCGAAAACCCGAGAGAAGAAACAAAAAGAACGCATGACAGCTGAAGACGCGGACAATAGGACAAAGCAACAATGTCGAACCTGCAAAGACAAAAGAAACTAAGGGGAGCAGTACGGGCCGCTACGACACGACTCTTGGACAAGATTGATCGGGAGGTTGGAAAAGAAGATCCCAGCATAGATGTGCTGGATGAATACTTGGAACATCTGACGGCGAGAGAAAGAGCTTTGTTGGATAGTGATCATGACATTGAAGCGGAGACAGCAGTGGATGATTTGGAAGATGAGGTCAATTCAACCTTTGAATACATGGATCGAATCATATCAAGAAAGACCAGGATAAAACGCATCCTGAGAAATACGGACGACAATCAGAGCGCAGCTTCAGTGGCTACCCAATATTCAAACAATGAGGTGAGAAGATTTCCAGCAGTCAAGTTGCCAAAATTGGTCATGGAGAAGTTTTCCGGAGATGTCAGTAAGTGGCAGAGTTTTTGGAGCCAGTTTGAGACAGCAGTTGACAATAATGCAAGTCTAACCAAGTCTGATAAATTTACCTATTTGAAATCGTTTTTATATGGTACAGCAGCTAATGTAGTTATGGGACTTTCTTTATCAGACGAAAATTATGACAATGCAAAGAAAATGCTTATCAGCCGATTTGGGCGTAAAGATCTCATCATAAATGCACATATGAATAAGCTATTAAATCTGGCACCAGTAAAAAAGGCCTGGGATGTCGCAGCTTTACGCAGGCTATATGATGACATCGAGATACAAGTGCGCAGTTTAGGCTCAATGGGAGTAGTCTCTGACAGTTATGGCAACTTGCTCTGCCCTATTCTCATGAAGATGATACCAGAAGAAATGGCTTTGCAGTTCACCCGTCAAAACGGTAGTGAAAGAGATGATGCAAATAATGACAACACGTTCAGTGTCCAAAGCCTGATGACGTTCTTCCAAAAGGAGGTTGAAAGTCGTGAAAGAACAGCTAATCTCACCCAGAATGTGCAACAACCAGATAAAGAGAAACAATGGGAAAGGCCCTATGCGGAGAAGAGAATACCGGAAAAAAGGAGATCTTACACAGCCTCTACAGCCTCGTTCCACGCTGTCAGTGTCAGAGATGAGCCAAGGTGCGTATTCTGTGGAGGAAACAATCATAGATCTAAGAACTGTACAGAACTGACTCTTGAACTGAGGAGAGAAAAATTGAGAAAAGAAGGAAAGTGTTTTGTGTGTTTAGGTAGCAGACATATAGCGCGTAATTGTAAGAGTTAAGGAACATCAGAAATAATCAGAATATCGAAGTTCAGCTCCTGGAGACGCCCAAGGTGAGCTCTTCAATTATTAAAATGGCAAGTGAAACGATAAGAAATGATTTGGAGTCAAAAGGAATGCCTATGGCGGATGTTCCCGTGAGAGGAATGGAATCAGAAGAACTGGGAGTCCTAATTGGAGGAGACCAGTACTGGAGAATTGTCACTGGCAAAATGGAAAAGCTGGAAGACGGACTTGTTGCGCTGGAGAGTGTGTTTGGATGGCTTGTGCAAGGAGAAGTCACCACACTGAATATTGTCACCGAAGCTGTTGACGTTGAACTGCTGCATGTCTGTGTGGAGCAAGACCAAGCGCTCTCCAACCAGTTGCGCAGTTTTTGGGAACTGGAGTCACTCGGAATAGGTAAGGAAGAGTTATATTCCGAGACAGATGAAACAGTTCTGAAAAGATTTGAAGAAACTGTGAAGTTTGTTGACGGCAGATACGAAGTCCGACTGCCCTGGAAAAATGAGCATGTAACTATGTCCTCAAATTATGTTACAGCTAAAAGCAGATTTGATAATCTAATGAGAAGGTTTAAAATTAATCCAACTCTTTTTGAAAGATATGACGCTGTTATTCAAAACTATTTAAAAGAAGATATAGTGGAAATAGTCAATGATAATGTGACAAATGACCCAGTGTACTATTTACCACATCATCCAGTCATAAAAGAAGACAGAGCTACGACAAAATTAAGAGTTGTATTCGATGCCTCCTCTCATGAGAAATTTAGCTGCTCATTAAACGAAGGTCTGCTTATAGGTCCAAATTTAAATCCTGACCTTT
The DNA here is from genome assembly GCF_963691925.1 of Scomber scombrus. NCBI lineage: Eukaryota > Metazoa > Chordata > Actinopteri > Scombriformes > Scombridae > Scomber > Scomber scombrus. Next base: position 6,382,129 of record NC_084972.1, read on the forward strand.
TGAACATTCTGATCAAATTCAGACAATATCCAGTAGCTGTAATGGCAGATATTAAGTCAGCCTTTCTGCAAATCTCCCTCGACAAAAGAGACAGAGACGCACTGCGATTTCTCTGGACAGATGACAAGCTGATGTCGCAAAGGGAGATAAAGGTGAAAACACTCAGGATGACCAGAGTCCAGTTTGGAGTGTCATCGAGTCCTTTTCTGTTGGCAGCTACTGTACGACACCATCTGAAACAACATGAAGAAGAAAATCCTGAAGTGGCACGGACAATAAAAGAATGTCTTTATGTGGATGATTTCATAAGTGGAGCCGACAACAGTGACGCAGCGGAAGAGCTGTGTGTAAAGGCCAGAGAAATCATGGCAAGTGCGGGGATGGATTTTTGTAAGTGGAAAACAAACAGTCCTGAACTTCAACAAAAATGGTCACAGGAACAACAGGAACAAGGGAACGATTCCACTCCATTAAAGGTCCTGGGCCTCGTCTGGAAAAGTGAAACGGATGAATTCGTCTTTGAAATGGCGGAGCCTGTCCAGGTCACAGACAACAGGAAGGTGGATGGAGAACAGCTGACGAAGCGCTGGAGTTACCGCCGCAAACTGGTGGGTGAGTTTTGGAACAGATGGAAAACAGAATATCTGATGGAGTTGCGTTCCGCTCACTGTACCAGAAGTGTGAAATCAACTTTATTCAAGGTTGGAGATTTTGTTCTTGTTCATGATGAAAGGCTGCCACGTCACATGTGGAGGAATGGTCGAGTGGAGGAAGTGTTTCAAGGCCGTGATGGAAAAGTAAGATCATGTTCTATTCGTTTACCTTTCAACATTATTCTAAGAAGACCTATTCAACTGCTTTATCATCTGGAAGTGGAGTGATGAACGTGTTAAACGTCCATCGGCCCGGAGTTTGTTGCGGTTTGAGTGTCACATTAACCTGTCACCTTCAGTACCCTGGACAGTGCCGCGGAGAGGCCGCACGCTGAGTGCGTCTGCGCTCAGAGCTTATTAGGACCTGATGTGCTTCACCTGGGAGACGCCACTGAGAGAAAGCCACTCTCGCCACACAGAACTTTTCCCCCTACCCTTTCCCCTGATTTTATAGTTGTTAAAGTATAGTAAATAAAGTAACGAATTTTGTACCTGCAACTTCGACTCCTCCTATATCCGCACCTTACATATGTAGTGCCCAATATTGAACACTTTGAGTATCTCCCGAAATGCGTCCATTGTAATGAGCGTCAAAAAGTGTGTTTAAAAAAATGGGTAGTTGACGAATCAATCCCACCACAAGGTCCATTAGTAGCTGTTCTGGAGCTTTCAATCGTATCACACGTTCCTCATTTTGAACATCTACAATTCCATTATAACTGGTGAGAACCCAATCAGCTGAGGAAGATTGTGTGACAACAGTGATCAATCTTTGCTGTTCGCACCAGTGAAATTTCAATCTCGACAAAATCAGTTGGTTGTAATTGCCTTCCAAAACATTCTACATGAGTGTTTTCTGATCCGGGGCCCTTATTGGCAGGAAGACTTGGTTTGCCTTAGTTTGTTTCAAATAGTTACAAATTACTGCTACAAAATTGTATTCCTTTTTTCTAAGGAGGTGAACAGCAGTATCAACAACGTTTCCTTTTCTCATTAGTGTTCATGGCAAATAAGACTATTTGTATAAGTATGCGTCATATTTCCCTGTAATATTGGGTGTGGCCACTCTGTTAGAGACATCTCACAATCTTAAGTGTTCCTGTGGGCTTGGTGAGTAAACATTGAACGCTCAAATCCTTATGCTTGCTTATTCATCAGTTCTTACTGATCTAAATCAGGAAATTGACAAAATAATGTCACCCACATGGTCCATTTACCATCTGTACTGGAGCGTGACACACAATCTTGCTCAGCAGATGGAGCTGCCCAGTTGTCATGGGATTCTAATTCCAATTTTTCTGCGCACTGTAAGGACTTTTTGCCCTTGCTCATGTTCAATCTTGATCTTAGAAATGCTAAAAACTATATATATTTCTTTTCTTTACCTCCTGTGAAGGGGCACTCGAACAATGATGCATTGGTTGTTCATTAAGATGATGGACTCACTAGAGAAAGGTTAAGAAATATATTAAAATATTAAAGATATCCTGAAATGTTCTCTTAAGCCTGGGTTAAGCTCCAGAAACACTGGATCCTGCAATTCCCATAATGCAACGCAATGGAGTCTTTTGTTTTGGTGCGTTCCAGTTGTACTCGAAAGTCGGGATTCCCGAGTTCCCAGACAGAAATTTCAACTTGAAGGCCCTTTGAAGTCAGATCTCCGACTCGGAAAGTCGGATGTACCTCACCAGCCCCGACCTCATAATCCAAGATGGTAGCCCCGAGCATCAACAGTGTGAAAGTTGTAGTAATATCCTGTTTATTAGCAGTTTTGTCTTATTTGTGTCTCATTAAATCAGTCGTACACACAGCACTGTCCAACTTCTATCTGTGGACATGTTGCTACGCTGTTTGTATGAGCAAAATACAGCGAAATGCGTTTTATCAACTAGTATCGCTATCCATGGCTAACTTGCTTAGAACTGGTTTTCTGACTTCTTAACTGGAACGAATTAAACTCTGGTGTGACGTCATTCCCAGTTCCGACTTCCAACTTCCGAGGTAAATGGAACGCAGCAGTTAGACGCTCCCATCCCTGTTAATGCCTACATCTTTCAAACTCTATGTCCAAAGGTCTTAACACAGACTTCCTGTCTCAAGCTCAATTTGAGCTAGATTGATACATCACCAAGTTATTTCCTCAGAATTTCAAAAACAGCTCCTCTGAAACACGAAAGATATTATACAGTTTTTTTCATATGTAGTACTGCATGTGAGAAGTTTATTGATCTTTATGCATAAGGTCAGTGGAGTGCCCCTTTAACTCTGAATCACTGAGTGGTAAAATATACTGTGTTTACTCAATGAAAAGGGTGTTTATACTCCCCAAACTAAGGTTTTAGCATCGAGTTGGTACAGGCATTAAAAATCTTCAGATGAGACCGAGCGCTACTTATTAGTCACAGGATGTTCCTTTTTCTCCAATAAAAGCCCTCAGCACAGACTGCTAAGTGCGAGTTAGGAAATCTATAGTTATTACATGGTCACAAGCCAGGTGCAGCCAAGGAGAAAATAGAAGAGCAATGTTATTATGAGCCACCCCTTAGGATACTTATGCACAAGTGCGTGAAACTTTGTTTGTTGTGGTGGTGTTTGGGATGGGGAGGGGAGGGTGAGGGTGCTTCTTATGTGTGAGTGTGTGAGGTAAGAATATGAGGAATGTTACGCCTGCACCGGCCTATCTCTGAATAAAAAAATGAAAATGAAAACATTCTAAAATACCTCTGGGCCTTTTCCACACCACAACAATGGTTTGCATTATGGTTCCTGTCAGTCCTTGTTTTTAAAACATTTTAGTTTAGTGAGAACCTCAGACCTCCAGGTCATGGACTGGGTTTGCTCTCACTTCATGTCTTTAATTGCCGGGGTGGAACTTCTTTCCTGGTGTAGCCGAGCCTCCCTGATGCTCCAGGAATTGGTAATAACAGTGTTGCTAAGAAAGCAGGCCAGACTTTGGGAGCCCTCTCCCTGGAGGAGGTGCTACATTCATGGGATAATTAAGTCTCTTGTCATGGATGCATGGCTGAGTCTCCCTGTGGTCCTCAAGCAGAAGATGCCCTCGCACCACGCCCTTACTCACTTCGCTCACATACCACCCCCCTTCCCTTGGTCACTGGGGTGTAATCTTCCTGACTATGCATCTTCAAGCCTGGCTGGGCCGATGTGTAGAACAGGGCTATTCTGAGTGTTTCATCCTGGTTAGTTGTCTTTTTACACTGCCAAGATTCTGTCCTGGGTTTTCTGTGTCCTTTCAGGTGACATCATCTGATTATTTATTTTTTTAAGTTCCCTGGCTGGCATCAAACAGCTGTCATTCAGCGTGTGCTTTCTTTACATAGTCGATGTTGCCATTGACGACCTGACCTTCTGACATGATAAGAGCCTCTAAGCACCTCCCAAGTGTTATTCCACCGTCCTTTCACCAATAATGAGGCAAGGGTGAAACACTTTTTTTTTTCAAACCTTATAGCCCTTGAGATATTACGAAACAAGACAGCGGAAGGATAATACTGCATCTGTTTCCCTGGCAACTGCATGCTCCATCTCCTTGTCACAAACTAGGCTGGAGGGGAGGAGGTGCTGTGGTTGTGAGAGTATAATACTGTGCACGTGTGGCTCAGTGTTAGGTCTGAACATGAAATACTTCTTCTGGCTTCTGCTATATTTAACAGTAGCACACGAGCACATGCATGAATTGATGATGGTGTTTTAATATTTTATCTTGTGTTTCTCTTAGATGTATTACAAATGAGTAAAAATTGATCCAGTGCTAACGAGCCACACTTTACCTGAAAAGACTTTGACTTTGTTTTTATTTCAGTTATTTATTTATAGTAAGTAAAGTAAATGCATAAAAGAAGAAAAATAAGGAGTTAAAGTCCTTAAATATCAGCCATCAGCCATATTCCAAGTTTGTTTTTAGTATTTGTGGTAAACTGCTTGCATCAATGCTTTATATATATAATACTGTACATAATGATGGTTTAAGGCTCCTTCACTGTGAGAAAAATATTTTTGGTGCATTCTAATGAAAACTCTCCCTTGAATGTGAAAACATAAATTTGTCGCTTGAATGTGAAAGAAAATGTTCCTGAAACTCTCTCCTTCACCTCTGTCTATCATTGGCAGTAGACATTTTGGCGTACTTTACAGACCAGTCAGTCTGCCGTTGTAATGACTTGGCACTTTGGCCACTGCAAAAGGGAGACACACCATTAAAGTTTAACAAAGGAGACTGTATTAAGCCAAATTATAGAGTTAACTAAATATTTACAGTATGGGGTGTGGAAATCAGTGGATATCAGTAGTGTATGTGATGCATGAGTGGAGAATGTGTGTGTGTGCAAAGCAAAGAACTAAAGCACCAAAACAAATGGGTGCCTGCAGCAGAGTGGCAGTGAGTCAGAGAGAGAGAGAGCTGCCCTGCAGTCAGGCACCTGGGACCACACTGGGGCCCTCCAGGTTACACTAACAATCCACCTGCAGGGTAAACAGAGAGACAGGTGAACCACACAGTAACACAAGATGACACAGCAGGGTTCATCATACTCAGCAATTCACGGTCCATTTTTCCTGTCGAGTGTTTGATGCACACCGACTGTGACACAACACCAAATGGCCGAGATGTTTTATTGCGTGCAGAACTAGAGAACAGGAAAGCAATCTTGACAAGCACAGCTGTGTAATGGGTTCTGATATTAGACAGCCAAATTTCGCCAAATAAAACTTCAATAAAAAAGGACTGCAGGTAGTAGATAAGGTACTAAAAAAACATAGTAGAGAAACTTTCTGCTGCATTGTTTTTTACCTTTTTACCACAGCTGTGTGACGTATGATTATCTTTTCAGAAACACTCCAAAGGACAGACCCTGATGGACATGGTCTTTGAGCACCTCAACCTGCTGGAGAAGGACTACTATGGTTTGACCTTTGCCGACACAGACACCCAGAAGGTCAGTGAATTTTTGTATCACAGTGGCATTGTGGGAAATTTCAATGCATACATATGGGGATCACAAAATGATCTGTATTCGTCTAGCTTGTTGGCTGGGTCGGCCCTCTCAGGGGTACGCTATCCATCATTCAAAGATGAATGGAAAATGGAAATTTCCACGCTCAGTCTGGACAAGAGGCAATTGAAAAACTTGTGCAGTTTGAGAAAAGATGAAAAAAAAGTCTCATCTACTGTTTGCCAATTGCATATTATACATTTAGTTATACAAATATTTCTCAGAGGCAGAGTTTTTCTGGAGGCAGAAATAATCTCATTGGTTGAGTTAAACCTCCATGGACCGAAGCCACGAGCCACAGTTTATCAGGAAAACAGATAATAAGAAAAGTTTGGTCAAACTGACTATGGAGACATCTTTTTGTGTTTCTTTCTTTCATAACCAGGAGTTTGAAGTTGAGCAGGCTAGCTTACCTTAAGCCTGTAGCTATAGGCATGTTTTTAGTTGAAGGTCAGCCAGGCTAACTAGCTAATGTAATCAGTATGACTAAAATGTGTTTTTTTTGTCCTCCAGCAAAGGTGTTGGAAGGTCAGTTTTACCGAAACAAATTACAGAAAAAACTCACTTACTGCTGGTGGTATATGAATGCATTTACTTGATGCATGTTTTGACACTGAAATATTACATTTATTATTTAGAAATACATCCTACTGCAGAGTTGGGTGATAATTATGTGTGGGCCTGTCACCATAATCATCTTTTCACATTCATCTAGTCATTGAACCACATTTTTTATACAAAAATACTGATCAGTACAGCTTTAAAAATGTGGACTTTGAAGAGTGTTGATGCAGTCTTTATTTTGAAGAAATGTACCTATACTTTATATGGAAACTGTTCTGACAGTTCTGCGCCAAATGTCAAAGACAGATATCGGCCATATAAAACCAAAACTATCTGTATGCCTATTAGATATAAGTGAGAAATAATGCTGTTTTTCTTTGCTGAAATTACTCTCTAAGCTTCATGGAATTATCTTTCGCTTTTTTTTGCTCCTCGTATGGTTTAGTTTGACTTTGTCTCAAACACTGTGCTTCTTTGTTCTGTCCTCTGAGGTTTAATTATTTCTGCTTCTGATAAGTGTGTACATACATTAAACTCCAATCAGCTCACAAATCATTTTGACATTTCAAATAGAAGGTCTTGAGATATTTCCCTCTGATCTTTGTTGACTTGTCAGTGTGCACAGACCGGGCTTATGATCACGTAATTATGTAATCCACACTGAACTGATGGATCCTCGCTGTCGACTCACATGAGAGCTATTTGGTAGATGTGGGTTTTGGGTTTTTGACTGATGCAATCTTCCCTTAAGGACAGGTATGTGATTTCACAACAGGCTACAGAAAAACCACCTGCCTTTTGAAGATAGGAAAGATGACAAGACTAAGTCCCTTTAAACATCTGGAGCATATCCTCTGTCACCATCATCAGCTTGTGCATGCTTTGTCAGCTCACATGTTGGGTCTTGATGCATGTGTGATGGCTGAGGCTTTGCATGGAGTATGATCTTGGCCTATATAGACAAGTTAACTGAGGTGTCACAGAGGTAAACTGGCGTTGAAGTTCAAATATTTTCTCTCTTTGAGTGCAGGTAAGGCTACGGCTTAGATCAATATGACAGGCTCATCAAAGACAGGCTTATCAGAGCGCAGCTTGAGCGTACTGTCTGGGGTCATTGCTGATTGGTAGTACAAACAAGCCTGAGAATTGAAATGTCATTTCAGATGCCCTTTTTTCTGTCTCAGTTGGGAGAGAGTGCATTCAATCTTCGCTCTTCGGGAGAACATTTATTCCGTGTGATTGCTTTATGAACCAAGCAAGAGCCAAACCTTGAACAGTCCGTGATAAAGAAAAAGTTCTGCTTTCTGCAGAGAAAAGCAAAGCGGCAGAGAACGCCTTACTAATTGACTGCTCTTTGGCCTTGGCTGTTACAAGATAGATTCAGGGGGGCGATAAATGCCTGTGGCTCATTAAAGTCTTTAGCAGCCTGATTAAACACTGGAGTATGTGTGTTTGTGCTTGTGTACGTGGGTGCGTGTGTGTGTGTGTGTATGCAAAGGCACAGCTTATATTTGCCAGAGATGCTTGCAGCTTGCCCACCACGGGTTTGTTCTTTCCTGTATCAACCTTTCATGCTCCTGATTCCACTCTGAGTGATGTGGTACCAGCTTCACAACAGACTCAGACATTAACAAGCAGCTGCTGTGTTGTATTCAGGTTAGTGCAGATTACTGTCAGCTCTCTGCACCACAGGCAGCACACAACTACTGTGTGTTGCAACTATTTGATGGATTGGCAAAAATATCCATGATGCTGATGGACCCTAATGATTTTGGTCTTACCCTGACCTTTGATCTAGCACCATACGCAGGTTAAAATTAAAAAGTTAATATTCAGGGAAATATCTCAACATTTGCAAGATGGCAAAAATGTTGGTAATCACGTGTATCCTAATGCCTGTTATGAAGTATTGAAGGTGTTTTGACAGCTATTGGATGTGTTGCTGAAATGTGGCACGGACATGGTTATTATTATTGCTGTTATTAGTAATACATCATCATCATCATCATCATCATTTTCATCATTATGATCTTATTTAGTGCTTTTTAAGAACTCACAGATGTAGATAAACTAAAAATAAGTTGACTCGGCTCACTGCAGGATTCAGGCGTTAAGAGATCAGATAGGTAACTGGCTGGCAGTGATTTTACTACACAATGATGAAACAGATGTGTGAATTAAATCTGCTCTCTGGTTGTTTGAAAGGCTCAGCACAAGAAAGCTCCGTTTCTTTATTTAACCATATGGAGAAGCTTTCATTAGGAACACTGATGGCAATTAGAGCAAAATGTGATACCAGGGAGCGCATTAGCCATGTTTCCAGTCTGCCCTGTGTGAATTCTGCCTTCTGTCTTTCAGAACTGGTTGGACCCCTCCAAGGAGATCAAGAAGCAGATGCGAAGTGAGTGTCTTTTCCAAGTAGCTGAGATGATAAATATTGCAGTTTAATTAGTAAAATCATAAAATTTGATTTGTTGACAGACAAACTAATGCAAAGTTCTGTGTTAACCTAATAAATACAGTTCCATCATTCACTTCTAATTACATTTTTATACAATTTTCCTAAGCCTTGCATGGTAGTTAACCTCTCAGCTCTCTTTTTAATCTCTCCGCAGATTCTCCTTGGCACTTTGCCTTCGCTGTCAAGTTCTACCCTCCAGACCCTTCTCAGCTCACTGAGGATATTACCAGGTAGAATACATCTTTACCACACACATTCTTACAATATAAAGAGTTGTAACTCCTCCGGCTGTGCTGTCAGAGTTAATCAAAGGAGAAATGCTCATGCATGTCAGTTCTCCAGATGATTTGCCTTTTTTATGTTGTTAAAGATGTGTTTATATAAACATATTATAAAAATGTACATGGCATATTTGCCCCTGTGTCAAAGCAAACCAAATCCCTCTCTCCTTTCGAGGATTAGACCTGGAATGCTACTAACTGCTATGGATTAACTGCGCTGAATACTTGTTGGAGCTTGCCTTGGCTCAGGCTTGTTTAACTGCCAACACCCACCCTCCTCATCCCCCCCTTTTGTCTCATTTGACAGATACTACCTGTGTCTGCAGCTGAGGGATGACATGCTGTCAGGTCGACTGCCGTGCTCGTTCGTCACTCACGCCCTCCTGGGCTCCTACTCCGTTCAAGCCGAGTTGGGCGACTACGACCAGGAAGACCACGGCTCCGACTACGTCAGCGATTTTCGCTTCGCTCCCAATCAGACTCGGGAGCTGGAGGAGAGGGTGATGGAGCTCCACCGAAACTACAAGTACTACTGCACATGCTGTTTTTCTAAAATCAGATTTCATCTATCCGCAAGTCTCTTGGGATGATAGGCTGATGATTTCTCCCCTTGTGTTGAAATGCTCCATCTCATGGATGCCATCACATTGCCTTACCATCTGTCATTGAGATGTACACAGTATGAGTCTTGCCAATGCAAGACACTTTTGTCAGTTTGAGGGTCTTAACCACACTCTAATTTGGCATTGTTTACTGGCATACGCCCAACCGTACTGCTTGGAATTTAGAGTTGAATATATCATACATATTACCAAGATAGTTCTGCTCCCACTGTGCAAGATTATTGGTGTATTATTTAAGAAGGCCTGTTGGTGTTGGCTACAGATAGTATTGTTATTCTGCCTACAGGGGTATGACTCCAGCAGAGGCTGAAATTAACTTCTTGGAGAATGCGAAGAAACTGTCAATGTACGGGGTAGACCTTCACCATGCTAAGGTTGGTTGTTTCTTCAGTTTTTTAAATTTACGTAAAAGTGGGTTTAAGGATGCTCATGAATAATTTCTGCTTCTTTGCTGTCCCTTTTTCAACTGCAGGATTCTGAAGGGATTGACATAATGCTCGGTGTCTGTGCCAACGGCCTGCTGATTTACCGTGATCGGCTGAGGATCAACCGCTTTGCCTGGCCAAAGATTCTTAAAATCTCCTATAAGAGGAGTAACTTCTACATCAAGATACGACCTGGAGAGGTACGTAGTGTTGATGGATAATTAAAAGAGCACTCCATCTATTTTTATACATCATACATGCAATGATAAAACGATTATAGATGATTCTTGATGTGTCAACATTTTTTATTTAAATACATGATTTTTTCTCAGTTCTTAGTCCACTGAAATACAATATTACACATAACTGGCAGATGAGATAAATAGTCTGCAGCCTTTTTATTTTAAAAAGTTAACTTCATTAATTAATGAATTCATTGGAAAGCATCTTACAGCCTCCTGCCTGTATGACAATAACAAACTGAGGGGGAGGTGGAGTGCTCGGCTGTGTTATTAATGCCATGTCTCCGGCAGTGGAGAGCAGCCTCTCTGTTGCACTGTTAGCTCGGGGGAAAGACAGTGCTGTTCAAGATGCTGAGTGGGTGCAGGGTTGTTGAGGTGAATCAGGCTGAGCATCAAGTTATTTTCTTTTCCTTAGAGTTGGTTTAAGTTGTTTAATGCTGTTGTGTGTCGGTCAGCCAGTCTTGTTTGTTGCTGCTGGAGTTTGCTGCTCCACTCTGCTAACATTAGCCTATTCACAATACACTTAAAGTTCTTCTCGTAAAGGTCATGATTTAGTCTTTAAATTAAAAAAATGCTTGCTGCCTTTTGTGTGAAATGTAATGTAATACTAACTCACTAGTGTACTCTCTCAAAGGAATAGTTTGAAATTTTAGGAAATATGCCTTTTTTCTTTCTGAGAGTTATCTTATTTGTGTATAGTAAATATGAAGCTACAGCCAGCAGCCTTATAACAGAAGTTTTGTTTTACAGTCTTGTGATGTCTCTGTTGGTTGGCCGGCAATCTCATGGGGATGACTCCAGATTGAGAGTCGTTGCACCCAGCCAAAGAAACATTATCTCCCCAAAACCACAACACGTCATTTTTACACTTACAAAGGACATAGAACATGTTTATTATTGAGCTTTACAGGTGCTGGTAGGTGGATTACTTTGTACTGTACCTTTGATTATGGTCTTTATGCTAAGCTTAATTAACGGTCTCCTGGCACCAGCTTCATATTTATCACACAGACATGGGAGTGGTGTCGAACTCTCTGTGAGCAAGTGAAAAGCATATTTCTCAAAGTTTCTAACTACTCCCTTAAGACATGACTTCGGCTTTTGAGAACAGCAAAAGCTGATGCTCTGTTACAGCTGTTACTGTTGAAAGCCAAAGCACAAATGGAATTGTGGTCAGTTGTGCTAAGCAGAAGGCTGTAAAATCCTCCTCCTTATACCTCCAGCTTTGCTCCTCTGCACGGTCAGGGTCTATATTTTAGCCCTCCTCATTGTGCTGTGCAGCACTGCAGCTTATCATCCATGCTGAGCCTCAGTGTGACAGGCTGTCTGGGCCAGGCCCAGTCAAGTGACAGAGCCGCACAGTGAGCCTGTGATCGAGCCAAATAAAGAGCCCCTTTTAACAGAGCTGCTGCAGCTGCAGCTACAGCCAGAATAGAGGGATAAAGAGTGTAAATATAGAGCCATGAAATACTTTTGCTTCCTTTTGCTTCCAGTGTCTGAACCTTGGATTTTATCCTTCCTCTGTCTTGATCTTGTTCATTTTGTCCAATTTGCAGTAGTGGGCTTATTGGAAAACACAATCCCCACTCTAAAAGTATTTGCTTATGTTTTGACTTAAATATTGTGGCAGTAGTGTTAATACCAGCATAAAACAATAGCTGCTTTATTGATCGGGTTCATCGTTCATGTAGTATTTTTACTGCTTTTTTTATGAATGTATCTGTTGGCCTAAACTGTGGTCCACCGAGAAGTACTGAGGTGGCCTACAGCAAAACATGAACTTCACCTTCTGCTGTACTGTCCCTCACATTTCTCCCTGTTGTCTTCCCTCTCCAGTACGAGCAGTTTGAAAGTACTATCGGGTTTAAGCTTCCCAACCACAGGGCTGCAAAGAGGCTGTGGAAGGTCTGCATTGAGCATCACACCTTCTTCCGGTAAGAATTGATCTGCTGTCATGGTTGGAAGGGTTTTCTTTCAGAACCAGAAATCAGGTTAAACAGAACATTTCAATGAGTACAGCTCATCAGTTCATAGTACAGCACTTTGTTAAATGTACTGTAGCCTCTCTACAGCTATTATGTTCAAGGCCATCTCAGCTTTACAAGCGATGTTGTAATGAATACTGATTCAGCTTCAGAGGAATGTGTAGGAGGTACGACATGACATAACAATGCATACATACAACAAATTAATGCTATAGCTAGCAATGTAGCAACTATGCCAGAGGTACTTACACTGGTGAATCTAGTTGATTTTTTTTTCTATCCTTAAGGTCTTAAGTTGTAAATTTAATTACATTCTCTACCTGCTGCTGGCTGCTCTAAACCACTGAGGAAATCTTAATCACATATCACCTGGCAAGAAACAGCTGGCCAAAGATGGTTCTAATGTGTTGACTTCCTCTGGGAGCAGAGGTGCAAAATGTGCACTCGCAAGCTAGCTTGAAATAGACTTTCAATTCCAATTCCAGCACTAGCCCTACTGTCATTGTCCAGCTGCTTTCATTACATGGTCAAAAACATTCTCTGATGGTTTTTGTTTTCCCAGGTTGGTATCTCCAGAGCCTCCTCCTAAGGGCTTCTTGGTGATGGGTTCAAAGTTTCGATACAGCGGAAGGACGCAGGCTCAAACCAGGCAGGCCAGCGCTCTTATAGACCGGCCTGCTCCACATTTTGAGAGATCCACCAGTAAGAGGTATCTGCTCTCCAGGAGCTTGGATGGAGGTAGGAACATCATTACTTATGGAGGGTCTAAAGATTGTTTAGAGATGGACCTTTAAAGGAAAAGTTGGGAAATATAGCTTAGTTGCTGACTGTAAGACAAGATTGCTCTTGTCGGTGTACTAAATATGTAGCTGGAGCTAGGAGATGGTTAGTTTAGCATAGAATAAAAATAGTGGCAAACTATGGAGCCAAATAACGGCCTAAACAAACAAGATGCAATGAGTTAATTAGTGAGCTTTAAAGATGCTGATTTAAAGTCAGTCTTTGGACAGAGCCAGGGTGTCTGTTTCCTGTCTTTATACAATGTTAAGTTAGCTGGCTGCTTGCTGTAGCTTCATATTTAATGGACAGATATCAGATGTCTCTCAGCAAGCAAGCAAGCTATTAAGTACATTGCTAAAACATTGCTTTTACAAAGCCATATAAGTTGAACTCTTGTTATAATTGAGCTTCTTGTTGACAGCAGAGTTCTCGCGGCCTGTATCAGCCATGTGTGAGAACCACGACGGCCTCTCCCACCGCAGCGTCAGTGAACAGCGTCGTCTCCACAGCCCCTCTGTGGATGAGCAGGAGACGGAGCTGGAGCCGAGTTTGGAGCTGGACGAGGAGGACAAGGACCAAGAGCAGGACGATGATGGCAATGTCACTCCAAGCAAAAAGAAAGAAATCATGGTATCCTAAATTTCTTGAGACTTTTCAAGAATTTCCAATTGTACCAAACATATATAGATGCAAATATGATGAACAGAGGTTAAGTCAACTTGAGGACAGGGAGATGGCAGGGACTGCAGGGGTGCTGCTGTAAATAGGTGCAGTGCAAGCTTCTCAGGGCGGTTGAGGCTTATCCAGCATGGGCATAACACTGTGGTGGCTTTGCTGGATTTAGCATTTACTAACTCTTCTCCTTTCACTCCTATTCACTCAGGCTTATATGCTTACACTGCACTGCTCATAAATCCTGCTAACAGCTTTACAGTTTTTAACCCCTTTCTCATTGTGCTGAGATGGTCCTCTGTTTCTAACATCCTTTTTCTTTTTTAACTCTGCTGCTGGCCAAAAGGAGGAGGCAGGGTCACCAGTTGACAGTAAACAGGAGGTATTTGGTGTCCGGTGATTTGGTCTCTGTCTGTTTGTGTACCTGTTTTTGTCCATCCATCCTTTTTTTCTCGCTCCAAGTAGGCCTCTATTTGTCTAGTTGTATCTCGCGCTCTCTGTCTGTCCTCCACTGTATTTGTCTGTCTTAGTGTGGCAGTCAACAATATCATCACAGGAAAAAAACGATGGCTGCATAAGTTGTGTCTCAACATATTGTCATGTTTAAGCATCCCAGCAGACATTTGACAGATAGTGGTTGGTACACTGGGGACAAAGTTCAGCTGAAGTTGAGTTTTCACAATTTGACATGCTAAAAAAAATGTTAAGAAACTGAGTTTATATAAGGAAGAGAATTATGTCCTGATTCACAATTAATAAGAAGCTATGAGAACTACAACACTCAACTTATATTTCAGTGCTATATTTGCACACCATCTGTTCAATTACAAAATGTCTCCTGGGATGTATTTTCAAATAATATCCAAATGATCAACTTTGTCTTGGCATGGTAACAAGTGGCCAAATCAAGCTTTCCAGTCTGTCAGTCTGCCTGTTTCCCTTTATTGACTTTCCTTCTACCATCCTGTCTGCACCTTGTTCCTGCACTCTGACCCTGCACTCTTCACTTCCGACCCCTGTCCCGCTTGCCCATTCTCCTGCCCCAACTCAGCTCTCTCAGTTGGACCAGGAGACCACACCTCGGCACAAACAGGAGGTACAGGTCCCTGTCTTCAGCCCTTCAGTACTGTGTGGTGTGTGTGCCGCTGTTCCTATGGGGGTTTTTTACAGATTGAGATTTGTCTGCATCTATTTCCTTGGATCAAGGAATATTTTTGTATTTCTTTTGAAATGGTTAGGAGATTTGAAACATCTACCAGCCATGAGCAGAATACTTTTAAGATTTAGCTTTGAAAGTCTCAGGTGAAATATTCCTCTACTGTAGACATGAGGTAGAAATGATCCCTTCTACTCCCTAAGTGCCTGTAAAGCGGACTTTTGGGATATTTTGCACTCTATTCTGTGGTGGAAGAAGTACTCCGATCATTTACTTGACTAAAAGTAATGGTAAAAAATGGGGGGAAAAACCCTCAATAACAACTTTAAGTTGAATATAATCAGCAAAATGTACTTGATGTATCAAAAGTAAAAGCACTTGTTCTGCAGAAAAATGTCCCCTGTGACCCAAAGCTGCTGTTTAATATGGATCTGAGTCTATCTTCCTCTGTTTGGCTCTTGAATTTATTAGCTTTCATGCAGCCTAAAAGTACCACTTAAAGTTAAATAACAGCAGTATTCCCTGCATTTTCTATAAAATGTGGGTAATGAAGAATATTATTCCATTTGCACTTTATTTTAATGTGGGCATTCTTTATTCTGTCTTCTATTTAGTTTTCTGTAAATAAGGGTCAAAATGGTTCTTAGAAAACGTACAATACAAAGATGGTGAAGCTTGAAAACAACATATTTTAGGCCTAGAAAATATAAGGAACCATAAACAATAAAAAAAAAAATGAAAATGTTGACTGCATTGTTATTCCACTATTAATGATATCTTACATAATTATCCACTATCTTACATTATTATGAGAAGGTTAGAGGGGTAATGTCTCCTTGCTGGTTCAGTGGGAAAGATTTTAGACATCTGAAACATGATATGGAGATTCTTCGTCTGCCAAAACTGTCAGGAACCACTGGATTAATCTTTTGCAATGAATTGCATTCTATAAGCGTATTATACATATTTTAAATAAGGAATCACAGCATGTAAACTAACTAGTAACAGTTGTCAGAAGGGTATAGAGGACTAAAAAATACGATATTTCATAGCAGAGGCATAAAGTAGCAGAAAATGGCAATAATAATTGTCATGTTCAATAACTGTACTTAAATAAAATACATAATTACTTTCCACCATGCAACCAAACAAACAAACAAACAAATGTAGAATTTTAATCAGCAATCAAAGTTCATAGGAGTTGCATATTCATTTCTTCATTCTTTTATTATACTTTGTAATGAGTGCCTTGATTGTTATGTTCATTTGTGTCTTAGAAACTAATTCTGTTGTAACTGTTATTTGTTATTTGTTTTCTGTGGGCTTCAGTAGCATCTTAAATGTCATATCTCCATGGGCTACAGCGCAGACTGGTAAAACACCAGCATAACCTCTAGTTAGCATAAGCAATTTGCATTGCATCGTATTCTGTGTGTATGCCTTATTATCTCATACTCAGTTATTCATGTCCGACAGCAGCGTGTGATGTATTGATATGAGCGCCACTGATAAAGAATCCTGCTAATGCATGCCCTTTCCTCTTTCTGTCTCTGTCTGTCTTCCTCTATACGTTTCCCCCCAGTTTCTGGATAAGTCACAGGACTTCTTGTTGAAGCACCAGGCCAGTATCAACGAGCTGAAGAGAGCCCTGAAAGAGCCCAACAGCAAGCTGATGAACCGTGAGAAGCGTCTGTCAGGGACCTCCCCAACCGGCACGCCAGAGAAGAAGGCTGTGAGTTGGGGATCAAGGCTGGGGATGGGGGATGGGGGTCGGGGTCTGTGGGCTTTCAGGTCAACTGTGGTCAATGTCTCAAATCCAGCGAACTCTGATGCTTGACATTCCGTTAAAGGGCATTGATGTTACAGTCTGACCGCTGTCATGTTGAATTCCTCCTTTGGCTGTTTGACTCAAGGCAAAATGGACCATATTAATGTCTTACTTGCACGTTTTTTGAGTCCTCTTATCATTATCTTTGAATATTTCAACTCTTAAGATATACTTCACCGGTATGACTGGAGACAAGAGAACAAATAAGAATGATTGGTGAAGGTAGTTATGGTTATACAATTTTTTTTGTCTTGCAGGCAGTTCAAACAGGTATCTGTGCAAAGATATTACTGCTTACAGGAAAAAACAAAAACCCTGCAGTTTATTTTAAGATATTTGTTTCTCTTGTGTGCCGGAAGAATTCAGACAATATTCCTGAGGTATTTGAAGATGACTGACAAGTAGCACACAAGGAAGCATCTTAGTGAGATTGGCTTCAAGATGTTTTTGAGATTTACTCAATGTGAGGCACTTGAGAAATACAGTAATTATCAGTTATCTTTTTTCCTTGATTGCCTAACAGAGACACAGTTTTCTTTATGCCAGCTCTTGAGCTTTGATCACATTTTGTTAATTCGGCTATTGAAGACATAGCGGATAGATTGCAGTTTTCAGATAGTATAGATCTGTCTTTGCAGGTCTTCAGACGGTCTCTCATCTGCTGTCTAGGACAATCAGATTATGCCCATAGAATGTCAAACATTGTCTGCAGGAGAAAATCTAATCGGTCGTGTGTCTTATTCCAGGAAAGGAGGGTGGGGTATTATTCTAAATGACTGACAGTCGAAGGCTTGGGAAGTCTTGGTGTTCTTGAGTGTTTCTAAGAGACTGAGTGTAACTCAACCCTTTGATGTAGTTAGAGAAATAATATTTGCATTGCAAATGTCTACTGATTTGGTATTGTGGATTTAGTGGCTGTCAGGTACATGGGATTGCATGTTTTTAGTTTGAACTTCATTCAAAACTTTCTTGAGAATAACTCCTCTTAGCACAGATTATTTCTGCCTTTCCCATTTTCTACCATTTGTCATCCCTCTTGTATGAAATGGTTGTTGTTTTCCTACTTTCTTATTTCCAGTCTGAGCTCTAATGGCTGTTCTTCCTCCTCTTTTTAACTCTTTCCTCTGCCTCGTGTTGGCCAGTTGGTGGGCCGAGTGGTGGGAAAAGACCCTGTTAACAGCCTGTCTGTTGAGGGTTTCGTCCAGAAGACTGTGGTGACTTCACCTGAGGTTACACATCTCTCACTCCTCATCTTTCATATTGGTAGCATTTGTGGTTTGGTGAATTGTACTTCCCACTGTGCATTACTATCACTCATATGTCTTTGATCTGTTATTTAAGAACATACGATCACATATCGTATAATTAATCCGTAAACACAAATGCATGCTTACCCGAACTTGACCATTGAAATGATTGTGGAGATTTCATTATCTGCAGGAGCTGTGCTTGGCATGTCTAACTGTGTTTAATCTATACCAACATGTAGGGCTCTGAGGAGTGGGTATTGATTGAAAAACAAGAAACTTATCAACAGGACCATGACTGGAAGGCAGAAGAAAAGAACAAATCTCTCACATCTGATTCCTCGTGGGAGAAAAAGGAGCTGGAAAAAGAGATAGACGTTGCCAAGATGATACATATTGAGGTAACAGGATCTGACAGAAAAGAAACAAAAAGCCATAATGATAATTTTCCATCAACAAAATCGTCCAGAGAGGCAGATGTGTGCTCTGAGCCTTGGCCCACTAACAAAAGTAGTATGATTCAATTATCTGAGAATGCAGACTTGGTTCAAGACAAATCTGAAGCCTCAGACCCTGAGGCAAACAATGATGTGGCCCCGGGCTCGCACCAGGTAATGGAACGCACAGCTTCTAAACCAAGGAAGAAGAGGAGACCCCAGAGCTTAAACCTTGGATTGCCTGCAGAGCTCACCTATAGTAAAGGAGGCAGCGATTCTTCTGGAGAAGAAAACGAGGGCTCAGACACAGAAAAAACGTCTGAAACAGGAAATCATAGTGAATCATCTTCACTGGTTTTGATGAAAGATGATCAGGGATCAGGAACAGATCAGTCTGTCAGTGTTTATGAAGACAGCAAACAGGAGGATACATCTATAGGAGAGAACAGGGAGATCAACACTCAAGGAACAGAGCAGGTAAAGAAAAAAGTGAGTGAGGTTGTGCCAGCAGATATCGATTTAGGGTCAGTGAATGGTCCCGGAAAGGTAGAACACGATAGTTCATTGGCAGGTGTTAAAGGGGAGTGTGCGTTGAAGGTAAGAGGCAAGGGCCTTATTGACAACAAAGAGCTGGCAGAGGTAAAACTGCGACAGGTCAAGACACACGAGAGAAAGATCAGCAGTTCTGGAGGAGAGGATATTGAGGTTGTCCTGGGAGACAGAGCTCCGAGGACGTCTCTCCGGCTGTCGGGCAGCTACCAGTCGGAAATCACCAGGATTGTTCCTCTTAAGCCAGAGCGGTCAAAGAGCATAGCATGTAAGGATGAAAGGGACAGCTCAGGACAGGACGAACCCACGCGAGCCTTCAGAAGAGAATACCGCTGGTCAGTCGGCTCTCCAGAGGGATCTTCAGACATGAGCTGGACTGACGTTCCTGCCTTCCATCCAGCTTTCGCAGCGGATCTGGAGGGCGCTACAAAATCACAACAACACGATGATAGCTATCAATTCGGTAGAGGACCCACAGAGAGTCATTCGTTCGGCTCAAAGATATCAGCGCTTCCCAAAATGGTTCCTCCAGCCCCGCCAGTAAAAACACAGAAGGCCAGGGAGTCTGGACTAATACTGCGGAACAGCCGAAATGTTGGCAGGGAGCCAAGCCTGGATGCAGCCAAGAAGAGACACTCGGTAACTCTGCTTGGCATCTGCTATTCAGTCATTGGAAATAAAGCATCGCATGAGCTTCAGACAGACTCGCACGCCATTTTTCTTTTTTTCCTACGTTTTCAGTGACTTGAAACACTCATCCATCTTTACTGTACGTGCCTATATGAAGAGCGGGCGGAGTGATACTTTTGCTCTGTCTTGGTGGCAAAAAAAAAAAAAAAAAAAGTAAAAGTATTTGACTTTTCCCTACATGACAACCCCAATTTATCCCCTCCCATTGACCCCAAACATGCACCACACCACACTGTCTGGCAAATCTGTACAGTACAGCTCACCACTGACTGTGAAAGAAAAAAATATAATGTTTCGGTTGTTGGTTTGTCTTTAAGTTGTTAACTTGTGAGCCTTAAATTTCCTCCCAGCTCACGTTGTTCCCCCGGCAAAGTGTGCCAAGGAAAAGAAAGGCTCACGTATTGTCATTGCTCTGATGATTTTGGCGTATTTCCATGCCATTTGTCAAAAAGTGGAAATACAAAACAAACAATTTATTGCATACTAATGCTACAAATGGAATCACTCATTTGTGAAAGCAAAGGGTGAAAAAGTATTGTAATTCATTACTTTATCACAGACAGCTATTATCTCCCAAAATTAGAGATAAATGGAGTATAGAATTGGTTTGGGCACAGATCATTGAGAAACTACATCAAATTGATAAACTCACATCAACAGATTCATAAAACGCCACTTGATTGTTCAGTGGTAATAATAAATCATAAATACCTTTTTTTCTCCCCCTCAACCTCACCTGGATAGAAAACCAAGCTGTTTTTACAACACGTTGGTTCCTCCGACTGTGAAATCCCAGCAGGCAGCGAGCAGCCAGACACCACAGCTCAGTGCCTGACAGTCAGATTTGCTGCTTTCATTTCACTGTTGGTATCATTAGGAGCTTGCACGCGTTTGGCACTGGAATGAAAGGAATTTGAAGTGAATAGACATGACAGCTTTCATCATTTCCCACCTTTTCATCTGAGTCAAGCACTTGTATATATTGGATTAAACAGGCATGAGAAGAGGTGTTGCGTTAGCTCTGAGAGTGCAAACGACCTCACTGGCGAGTGACAATCGTATCAAGATCAGATTGAACACGCGGAGTGTGGGAAAATATCACGTGCTCTTTGAAACATGCGGACCCGTTCTTGCAGTCATTTTTTACAGGCTTTGACATGCACAGTCGGCACCTTTTTTATTGGACATTTAACAATATTATTTGAAATCCTGTCTTGTTGAAATTCAAGACGCGTAGTGTTACATCAAGTCGGTTAATGAGTGGCTGCTGCTATGCTGAAAACCTGCTCATTATACAAACTGCATGTTTCTCTTTTGTCCTGCCTCTGCTAAATCTAACAATAAACCTGGCTGTAGATGTTGTTTTTGTTGCAGTAAGCTCACCTCTTTTCTGTCCTCTTGAGTAGCGCTTGAAATTTGTGCCTGAATCCATTTGGACCTGACTGGATCTGAACTGACCCAGTGGGCTTGGATTGGGTCTGGCTGAATTTCTCACCTAAACTTGGGTTTTGAGCTGTTAAAAAGACCTAAAGAAATACTGATTTGGTAGCTATTTATCAGCAAATGAAGTTTTTTGGCGATATTCAGATTGGACCCTCAATCAGCAGTACACCAGGATCCCAGTTTAGGTTTGGACTGAAATATTTAGAGCTCAGAACACATTGAGCTCATATTATCAGGCCTGAGTCAAGCTCTGCTGTTAGGATTTTGTATTTGTGTGGTGGTCTGTCAGTCCACTTCAGCTTGTGCTAACCTTCAGAATGCTCTCTGTGCTCTTTTCCTCTGCTTCCCCCTGCAGGAGCCGGTCTCTACTCCTTCCATTTATGAAGCACCGTTTGCTGACTTCAAGGTTAATCAATTTGTATTTAAGCACTTCTTCATACTGTATGCTCCACCCATTGTCTTTTTCCTCTCCCTTATGGATACACTGCATGCCTCCTAACTAAGTGCATCACTTTTCCTGATTATATAAAAAACAGCCAAAAGCTATAAAGGATGAAATGTATTACTTTTCACTGGCTACTCAGCTGCCCTCATCCATCACCAGTAAGAGCTTGAAATGAATGTGAGGGTTGACAAGAGAACCCCTTGCACTGGGCTACTGCTGGCATGATCCAGTTTTTACTTTGATTTGGATAGCAAGTGAACTTGTAATATGTAATTAAAGTAATTAAGATAATTACTTAATAAGGGAAATTATTTTAAATTGGCAGACACGAGAGCTTCATTGTAATTCAATGGCTTAAAACAAGACTATTATGTTTCTGACCCCTCATCATGGGTCATGTTCCCCTTTGTTTTATTTGAATGCTTTTTGAGGGCCGTTGCCTACAAAGGCAGTAGTATATTTGTAAAATGTAATGTAATTATGATGTTTTACACTGATTATTCCACTCAAATAAATAAGAAAATAATAGTGAATTACCAAGATGTCAGTTTATCAAAGTGGAATAGATATTTTTCAGCTATATAAAAATTAAGTAAGGAAGTCATTTCAAATAAGTAGCTTTAGCTTCAGCTAAGGCTAGCTATTGTTGGCTACAGTGTGCAGTTACTGGAGTTATCTTGGTTTTGTTGTAACAGGCTTAAAAGCAATACATTTCTATGGCATAATACATTTAACAGTTAAACAGACAATGAAAAAGTTGATTCTGGTATTTAGTATTGACCAAATATGTAGTTGCATTTTTACCTTTTGTATCGTCCACAGAATAGAAGCAACCCCTTATCCCAACACACAGTTTGGAGCCAGTGTTGTAATTCAAACCCATTCATCATCCTACTATTGTTCATTTTTGAAACTGTATGTTCGCGGTACACTCAACATGGTCTCTTCTATCTGCATAAAATAACACAACACTAAATTGCATGCAGTGATTATGCCAAATTCCAATTTTGCATGCAGGTGATATGCAAGTCCTTCCCATTAACTTCTGTGGAGAGCAGATGCGTCCCCAGTCTCACGTCAAAATGTGTAATAGCTACATTGGCCTGACAATCTTCTTATTCTCTCAGTGGAAAATGCAATATTTTAATAGTTTTAGCATCAAAAGGCATTTTGATAATATTTGTAGTGAGATATGTGCATTTTATTTATAGTTATTACAGGACATACTTTCAGGCTGTCGTTACTATGGTGGTTGCTATGGACGCTGCTGAAACCATGTAGTTGGATGTTCTGTAGTTATTTGGGCTGTCAGGTTATTTGTGTAATTTACATTTTATGTAACTGTTTAATATTCTTTGATTGATCGCTCCGGGGACAAATTGAATTTGAAGTTTTGGCTGACAGGAGGATCCACCTGGAAATATTATCCTTACTGTCACCATGTTAAGATGTTCTTTTAATGATAGCTCATAAACTCATAAATATGATAGGTTAATGTTAAGGCCATTAGTTTGAATTATTCCTCCTTCAATTCTGAGTGTTGTGTTACTTATAGGCAGATTTAAGACACTGGTTTGATACACTGCGTACCGTGCATTTGATTTTGGATCCTCCACAAATCCTGGCATACACACCACCATCAAACTACGGAAGATACCTCCATCCCATTCCATGTCATCTACATCATCAGTTCATCAAAGTTATGTAACCCTAGAGTGGTGATTCTGTATCTGTACCTGCACCAGAAGGAGTTCAGTGACAGGAGGCCTCAGCAGAGCCTAGCCTCAGAGGAGGAACAGGAGCGAGACATCGTAGGAGACATGAGGGAAACCCACTTGGGCATCGAACGCAAGTGCTCCAGCATGACAGTCAGCTCCACGTCAAGCCTGGAGGCTGAGGTCGATTTCACAGTCATCACAGACCTCCACTCCGGCATGGAGGACTTCTCTAAAGGCATGTCGGAGATGGGAGAGAGGGAGCGACATCCCGAAGTGGGCCGGGAGGACTTTGAGGAGACCTCCAGGTTCTACTCTGCGCGTCTAATGGGATCCAGGGACAAGTCTCCCATAGAGGAGAAGCTTCCCGAGGAGGCGATGCATCATGAGGTAGACAGATGAATGCATTCATCCTTCATCGCCATCACCTGCTGGATTTACCCTGCCAGACTGGGCCGAGTGCCAGAATAATTCACCTCTTTTTTTATGCTTTCTTTTTTTTCCACATTGTGTTAAAATTCTGTTCATGTTTAATTGTGTTGTCCACATTTTTCATTGTTGATTTGTAAATTGAGTCATTTAGTTTTTTTTTCTGAATTCATGTTATTTTTAATTGCATAAATGTTTTTTTGAGTTCCACTGTCACTGCATCGTCATTTGCATGCTGTCATCAAGCAAAAAAACGAATTAAAAACATTTGTATTTCACTTTTATTTTTTAAGTTGATAGAATTCTGATGCTTCCCTCTGGACCATATGCTGCTCATGAACAATGCGTTGTCTATCCAACATCTTCAGAGGTCTCGCTGTAAAAAAATTGCTTGGTGCTTGATGTTGTCTGACTGTGGTGTTTGTGTTTTATTACACAGCCTCCTGTGGCAAAGAGAGACCCCAGTGCTGTCAGTATGGCCCATATGCTCAAGAGGGCCGGCAGCAAGACAGAGACGCATACGAATGGATCAGAAGTCCATTCCAACATCATGAATGCCTCACCGCAGGTAAAGCAACAACAAGAAGATTAAATAAGGGATGGCAAACCTTACTGTACTGTACAATACTGTACTATACAATAAGTTGCTGTGAATTTGTTAAATAGTGTGACATTTTGGGAAATACTTATTTGCTGTCTTGCTGAGAGTTACATAAGAAGATGGATAATCCTCTCACATGTTCTCAATATAAAGCTATAGCTAACATCATGTTAGCTTAGAATAAAGAAGGTATAAAAATGACCATTTGTGGTTAAGGGAGGTTATGTGTCACAGTTTATTTTGGCCGGGTGCAGTGACTTCCTTGAGTTGCCTAGCAACTTCACGGTGGAAGTGACTCACATTTCTACACTTTGGTTTTTCATGAATTAAACAAACAACATATAACATGTTAATTAGTGAGCTAGGTAATAATAGTAAGTTGATTTTTTTACCCTCAGACAGAACCAGGCTAGCTGTTTCCTCTTGTTTTCAATCTTTATGCTAAACTAAGCTAACTGGCTGGAGCTTCATATTTATCCCACAGACATGAGCTTGATATCCATCTACTCATCTAGCTCTCAGTAGAAAAGTGAATGTTATTTCCCAAAGTGTCAAACTATAAATTGTTAATTGTTACACGTTAATTAGTGTGCTAGGTGGCAGGACGTTGATTTTGTTACCTTCAGACAGAGCCAGGCTAGTTGTTTGCCCTTGTTTTCAGTATGTATGCAAAGCTAAGCTAACTGGTTAGTGTCTACAGCTTCATATTTAGTCCACAGACACGAGAATGATACTCGTCAACTCGTCTAACTCTCGGGAAGAAAGTGAATAAGTTATTTCCCAAAGTGTCAAACTATCCATTGTTAATTGTTACATGTTAATTGGTGCTCTAGGTGCTAGTAAGTTGATTTTGTTACCTTCAGACAGAGCAGGCTAGCTGTTTCCCTGTTTTCAGTCTCAAGCTAAGCTAACTGGCTCGTGGCTATAGCTTCATATTTATCCCACTGATGAATCTACTCGTCTAACTCTCGCTGACAAAGTGAAGAAATTATTTCCCAAAGTATTTTTTTTTTTTAAATATGTATTTTTATATTTGTTTGTAGGCTACTATGTTGAATTTTTCATATCTACATTTTCTGTCCTCTTCTTCTTTTCTTTATGTCATATTTTATACATTACTGCTGATACATTTTAAGCTAGGGTAAAGTTAGGACAATGCTCACCACAGGATAGATCACGTCAGTCACATAAATACTAGCAATGAAGAATTTTATATTTTTGCAGAGCTCTGGAGTTGGTCTCGATTAGAAGAAGAATTTTTCTTCTTTTTCAGTGACATGACAGCTGTATTCCCCAGACACGGGTGACATAATATCATTATTATGGAGTGATTAAAGTATTGACAGTGTATTAATGAGGATGATGGTGGGAATCCCATTCATCTCCAGAGGCAAAGATTTTAGTGCAGGCTTCCTGTCCCACAGGTGCCTCATTAAAACGCTGGGCTCTTTAGCCATTTAGCTAATGGTTTGGATGAACTCAGGCAGTAATGTAGAGAGGGTGCCTTTGAAGTGCCAACTCAATTTTCTGTCAAATTTTCAAAGATGACAGTATAAGCCATGCTAGTGTGTGTGTATGTGCATCAAATGGAGGATGACGTCATCTATAGGCAAGTGAAGAGGTCCTGTACTGACGTTGTTGTACCAGCAGAGGGAGACATGTCATGTTTGTCTAGTTCCTCAGTCACAGCATAAAGGCTTGGCCCGCAACTCTACCAGCTGTCTGCATGTCAGTGACAGGCTTTGAGTTTGGGTAGCATTCCCACCAGACTGTACTAAAATGAATTTGTTCAGCTTGAGGATTGCCTTCATTAGCAATTCATCAAGTATAAACATGCAGATACTGGTTTGATTGTGAGTCATGGCTATGAAATACAATACAAGCTATTGAAGCAAAGCACTGACTCATTTTAAATGCAAAATCTGATTTTTAGTGCTTATTATCAAATCTTACATTTTAAAGAATCCTCATTGAATAAAGCTTTACTAAAATAAAGCAAGATTTTGACTTAAATACTTGTGACTTAAATATACAGTAAATATTCATAGAACACATGCATTTTGTTTCTTTAAAGAGCATTGCTCAATTTATTTTTGCTACTTGGAGACCTTTTTAAATAGTTAATTAACAGATGATGATTAGTATGACGTGGAACAACTAAATAATTCGTGTTTTTAGCAACCTGATAAGTGAAAGTCCAATATTCCCACAAAGTAATGGGAATATTGAACTTTCAATTATATTGTAATTATATATAATTATTAAGCACTTTGCTGGGAGAAGCTGCCTGCTGGTTGATGAGAGCAATGAGAGTCAATCAAACAGTACAGTTGCAAGTCATTTTGTTCAAATCACCATCTTCAAGATCTTTTGGAAGACCATAATATGCTCTGTAGAGCTGAGGGGAACTGCAGAGGTGTGTAATTGTTCTCTGTGGGTTCACTACAAGTGACACCTTTCACATTATACATTATCATTTGACCCATTGTTAATATAAAATAGCTAGGGATTACTGCAGCTTTTAAAAACTACTGAAAGATAAAATAAAACATTCGTCCTCCTACAAATTAAATGTTGAATAAGCTGCTGGTAGGCCATTCACGATAACTGCTTTTGTTGGACAATATATTGTCTCAGAAATAATTTCGATTTGAAGATTATTTTATAACACTGATGTAATGATAATATAATAGCATAATAATGCAAGGGGGGCTGGGGGTGGGATTGAATAGTGGGCGCTATGCTTCTGTAAAAACACAGACTGCCTTTATGGGCAGAGTTGAGACAGGGTTATTTACCTCTAATTCCATATAAGCGGCGCTGCTCGCTTCTGCAGTCTCCACTCAGGACGTACACAGTGAGGAATGGAGGACACTACTTGCTTAGTTGCTAATGTGAAGTGTAGCAATATTGAGATTTAAAAAATAATCAAGGTCATGTCCATGTATCATATAAGTCCATATATAGACATGATGATTTCGATAATTATGTTATTGTACAATAAGTTGATAAGTTAATTATTGTGACAGGCCTATCTGCTGGTCAGCTACTGCAATTTATATTGGCCAATGTTAGCTAATGTTAGCACGCTAGATAGATATTGCTATGTAGACATTACTTAGCCAGTGTGTTGATGTCTGCATTTTAGCATATGAGATAAATATTTCATTGGTTTAATCCCAAAAGTAAAAGAAGAAATAAACACCACATCTTCTCTGGAGATATGTTGTTTCTTGCTTGTGTCTTTTACAACCTTTCATCTTGTTATAGTAGCTTTAACTTATGACATTTAAAGTGGCTCTGTTCTATTTATGTCAATGTGCCTGCATGCACAAGGCTTTGTTCTGGAACACCTACTTGCAAAACCGCCTTTATTAGGGCCCGAGCACTGACAAGTCAGTGAGGGACCTATTGCTTTTGCCAGGATTCTTATTATTATTATTTTTCACGTTCTTATGCCGCGCGTTTTTGGTGGCCTTAACATGCATGAAAACTCATGAAATTCTGCACACACGTCACAGCTGGTGAACATGTATTTAATGTAACGTGATTGGACGCAAGCGTGGTAAGGGGACTCGCTAGCGCCCCCACACGTCGGGTCATGTGACCACAAATCCTCTCGGATCGGCATGAAATTCAAATATGTCATAGGTCTCATCGGATCATTGGGAAATTAATTTTGTGGAATTTTTTTACCAAACAGGAAGTCGCCCACGCGGCGTGGCGTGCACCGATTTTCATTTTTCGAACACCGCTTTGAGGACTTTATGATGTTCACAGAATCATGAAACCTGCCACGTAGGTTTCAAATCATGAGCTCTTTCATCTGATACCACATTTGCCCAATATTTTGCCCCAACAGCTCAGTAGCGCCCCCTAATGCCTTTTCCCACTTAGCATGTACTGACAAGCTCTAAAACTCACCAAATTGGACACACTCATCAAGACTCACGAATATTATTTTTTGGTATAACCGCAACCTTTTAAGTGCCAAAATGACTCTACAGCGCCCCCTAGAACATTAAAGGTTGAAGCCCCGCCTTCTACATGCACGTACATGAACGAAATTTAGGATTCATATATATCATGACCAGACGCACAAAAAAGCCTCTTGGACCCATACCCTAAGTCCAACAGGAAGTCGGCCATCTTGGATCACAGGTGCATTTTTGCCGCCACAGGTGCATTTTTTCAGCCCTCGTACTTTTACGCACTCCTCCTGCAGTTTTGACTCCACAGACTTCAGATTGGAACTATATCATCCTCAGACCTTGATTATGTAAACTTGATGACAGATTTTTCCTACGTTATACCAGGTGGGCGTGGCAGTCGTTTGTTTCTATAAACAAACAACTCCTTATAACTCCTCCATACATTGTCGGATGTTAATACATGCACTGCGTAAAATGTCACACCTGTTGAAGCCGTTTCAATTTCAACATCATTGGGGATGGGTGTGGCAAGGGGTCTCCATAGCGCCCCCTAACAGCAGGTCATGTGACCACAAACTTTGTCTGATCTTAGTGAAATTTACAGGACTCATAGCACTCATGGGTAAACCCCCAAATTATTTCTTTCAAAATTTTCGCTCTTACAGGAAGTGAGTTATTGTGCATTTCCTGCGTCAATTTTCCATTTTTCCCTCTGCCTTTAGAGGACTTTCCCGTCTTCACAGAATCACCAAATTGTACACATACGTCAACAGTCACACATATTGCCTACTGACAAAGTTTGGGATTTTTAAGTGAGAAAATGACTCCACAGCGCCCCCTGGAAGATTTCAAAGTTTAACCATTATATGAATAACTTATCCCGTTTCATTTCTGGTCTTGGTTTGCCATCTAGTGGAGACATTAACCCCATCACACAATGTTCCATTGAAGCAGCAGGAGCAAAGACCTTTACATGGCTGCTGTCAATGCCCTGCGACTGCGACAAGCACTGACGTTCCTGCGTATGAAGACCTCTACCTGCGCGCCCTCCGACTGCGCCACAGTCCGACGTGCGTGGATGTGCGAGGGCCCTTCGACACTGCTTGCAGTTTTAATTAAGATTATTATTTCCACCTGCGATTGTCACTGTGAAAATGTTTATATAATGTCTTCTGGAGGAGCTTTGTGAATGTGAGAAAATAATCCATCCTCAGGGTCTGTGTTTGAAACAATGTGAACATTTTCCTTGGCAGAAAGAGTCCTCTTGTATTGCATCGTGGGAAATGTAGGATCCAGTGTTTTTGGAGTTTGACCCTTATTTGGCCCAGAAATGTATTTTTTAACCCCCAGGTGAATCCCCCAACTTTGAAATGCAGTTCTAAATTGCTGGCATAGTTCTTAAAGTAGATGGATTTTTTAGTTTCTGTGTGGCTTCCTTATGCATGAGGTGTAACTTTCATATGCTGATTACCCAAAGTGTTTCACTTAATGACCACCTAATGCATTTCTTTAATGAAGCGCTACCTTCTTACCGCACACAAGTCTGAAAACTGTTTCTCTCCCTCCTTCAGAACTATGGAGTCATCAGCCAGCGAGAGGCTCCTGCTCCAATTAAAGAAAATGGCTCCCCTGTAAGTATCATTACAGAGGAAATACATCAGTGTGACAGTATGTGTGTGTGTGTGTGTGTGGGGGGGGTGGCAGAGTATAACTGCAGCCTTTGTGCTGTTGCTGTCCCCTTTTTTAGCCTTGACCTTTACATCATATCCCTTTGAATAAGTATAAAAATAATGTTAGAAAATGACATCTGCATTGTCCTGTTTCTGCCAAATGTTCACAGGATGTGGCATTTGACGTCATGATGACTCAGATTTGACTCAGTAGCTGTCGTTAGGACATTTAAATGAGTACATGAATTTTCCAAACATGGCTCACTTCATTATTTCATAAAAGCAAGTATATCTGCAATAACCAAATTCATACACAGTGTTAATGTCCAACTAAAAGCATCTGCTAAATGAATCACGTGGTCTCCTTTGATCAAAAACCATAAGGGAGCAGTTATATTTTAAATTGTTTGATTTCATGATGGCACCCCTTAGTTATGCATTCATTTGATGAAATACTGTTCTGTTGTCTGATTATATAGCTGGAGAGCATATTTCAATACAGCAAATCAAATCAAATAATGTGGTCACAGACAGAGCAGACGGTCACACTGAGCCTGATAGCATCCTGATACACAACACATCAGCCACAGACACTGAACTACCTGCTTTAGCAAGTCTCCTTCTTATCTAACTTACGAACATGAACACACATTGATCTGCCCCTTAGCTTGTTGAAACCAAACAAACATTCAGCAGGGAAAAGTCCACCACTAACGTCAGTAAACAGGCTAGGTAATGAATTAGCTGCTCAGCTGCAACGCATTAAAACAGCATGTAAACGTTCCTGCAAATGTTAGTGACACGCTGTTTGTCCATGACTTGTAGCGACAGCAGTTTGTTTACTGTGTGTCCATTCCCTAAGGTGCAACACCAACACAGTGGTAGCCCGCTAGCTGCTATCGATCAAACAAGACACTAGCATGCCTCTTCAGCCAGCTGAGACGAAAAGGAACATTTCTGATCTTATTTCTTATTTCATCATTTTAAACAATACAAAACTATTAAGAACACATTATTTTTGACTGCAGAAAGGGATGACTAAATGTGATTTCAGTTGGACTTTATATAGGCATGTGTTGCACACTAGTCCAGGTGTGCATGAGTTTAAATGATTTCTTTACTTCTCAACTAGAACTACAGAAACACAAGCATATTAGTTCAGCGTTGCTACATACTGCAGGCTGCCTCTGTTTACTGACTGAAACGCTGTAAATACTGACACATGCTCTATAAAAAATATCAAAAATACATGTCCACTCTAACTCTCAAACTCACATCACTGTGGATCCCACACATGCTTCATTCTTTTACATATGTTAACCTGTTCTCTTCAGGGCTAGCTAGAGCAAAACATATTGGTTATCTCCACAGAAAGTACTATTGTAGTACTGTAGTACTATATAGCCACCAATCTACCATTTACATTTTTTTTTCCTGAGTATACTGTCCAATAATGTATCAGTTTCTTCACATATATGATTTGTTTTGGAATAGGTCATATTTACAATAGTCTCATTTTCCTAAACATACAGTATGTTAAAGTGGTGCAATCTTAATATAGCCATTGTCCCATCATGGTTTTGTATAGCAAAAATGTTATAATAAATATTTGTCTATAATATAATATAAAATTATATAATGGTTATTAGGGAAACATCACACATCTACATAAAACATGAACAAGGGTAGGATCCATTATTAAAACAAACAACAACAAAATGCACATATGTTTATCAACCTAATTATATCTGCACATGGAAGAAAAATTATTTAAAATTGATTTAAATTCCTCAATGTGAGGATTTATTATCAAGTCAGATATTATTGTTGACACATGGATAAGCCATCTTGACCAATTTTCATCACTGACATCAACTTGAATTATCATTTTAATGTAATTATCTCCATAGTATATATATTAAATTACAGTAAATTACATCAGTCCATTCACTTATGGTTGGTATGTCTTTCTACAGACATTTTCTACTCAAAGTAGATGCTACTAACAGCACTCTCAACAGGTATTTAGCTCACAGTAAAGCTCTTCTAGATCCCCAGGGTACATTATTCAAAAAGTTAAAAAAGTTAATTTTCATATTAAAAACTTCCTCAAGAACATTGTGGACACTTTTCCGACACAGAGCCACAGAGGGACAATTTCAGAAAATATGGAAGCGATTCGCCACAATATCTCCACAGGACCACCAGCAGACAGTCTGATTAGAGTAGTTAGTCTTTTGGAGTGCAAAAGAATCGAATCACATTGTTCCCGCTAAATCCTCTCCAGGAGGGAGAACTTGTCATTAACCATTGCTGTCTGCACATCCTGTCCCATTCTCCCTGTGTTATTGTGGTGTGTAATTACCCTCTGCTTCCCATCTTGCTTTAATATTAAAAGTACAGTTTTGAAGAGCAACATCATTTATAAATTACTTTTTGATAAGAGGCATCTACGTCTGCTTTCTGGTAAAATCTCAAGGATTTCATTTCTCATTGTGTTGTCATCTTTCAGAAATGTCTTTCCAATAAAATCTCTAAATTGAGAGTAAAGTGATCCTGATTCTGCAGATTAAAGTAGTCATTTAGCTCCTGAAAGCTCAAGAAGTTTGGTTCATAGGCAAAAACCAACTGAAGATTTCAATCCTGTCCTTCAATTAGTTTCATTTAATATATTTAGGGACCATGTTATCCAAGGGTAATTGGAGTTGGAAAGATGACTACTTAATGTTAACTGGTAGTCCCTTCTCCATTGAGCTTTTTATTTATTTCCTTAAATCTAAAACTGAGTTTACACTAGCCAACTATTGGCCTATGTTCTGTAAAGTTTACTTTGAACTTGATGCAGCGTAAAGGAGGTCGAGACCACTCGCTGAGACAACAGTACATATTGTGTATGAGCTAGTGTGTGTGTGCTGGCGGTTGTGTCTGTAGTGTTTCCCACTGTGTGTGTGAATACAGCAGAATAACTCCCCTCTAATGAATGTTCTGTAGGTAAAAGCCAGCACCCAGGGGAGGGAGTCCGTTGTGTCCCCGCTGACCATCACCGCTGAGAGTGTCACCTCAGCAACCACAACCCAAGTTACCAAGGTAACTCCTCACCGGTCCCCATGGTTACAGTTTAATAATTGGAGCTTGGAGTCAGCCCACCACATCTTCATCTTATGGTGGACACTTATGAGATATTTCTCTTAAATATTTCTCATCACCCCTTCTTTATATGCTGAAAAGTAGACCATCACATAGAAATGAATTGACATAATTTTCTATGTCATTGTCAAATAAATACTGTGTTTCTCTGTTGTGTAAAACAACAGCATTTTTATCTCCATTCTATGTTTGTTGTTCTAAACAATAAGTATCTGCTGCGTCTTTACTGAGAAAATCACCTGGTGCACAAAAGATGCACCAGGTGATGTTTGAGAAGACAAAGAACTGATACAAACAACAGCAAAGAGCTTTTTAGAACAAAGGCAGAGGTAAAAATACAATACAACAATACCTTTGTTTGCCACTTAATTGTTGGGAGTGACTTGTTCACCATTCATTGAGCTTGTCTCTCACTGTATGTACTCTGCAGACTGTGAAAGGAGGCTACTCAGAGACCAGAATCGAGAAAAGGATTATAATCACAGGAGACGACGACGTGGACCAACATCAGGTAAGAGGGAGAATTACTGAACACCTGCACTTTATGTTCAATAAGCCATTAGGCACCGAAAGCTAATATGTTAAGTTTATGATCAAATGCATTGGTGTTTCATGTCTGCAGGCCCTCGCCATGGCGATCCAAGAGGCCAAGCAGCAGCATCCTGACATG
Organism: Scomber scombrus; assembly: GCF_963691925.1. Taxonomy (NCBI): domain Eukaryota; kingdom Metazoa; phylum Chordata; class Actinopteri; order Scombriformes; family Scombridae; genus Scomber; species Scomber scombrus. Next base: position 6,415,783 of record NC_084972.1, read on the forward strand.
CTGGTGACAAAAGCAGTGGTTATCAGGGAAACAGAGTCTCCCACTGAGGAGATGCAGCAGAAAGCAGAGGTACGTCATGACTGCAGGTTACAAGATGACTTAGCTTCCTGTTTGATAACCATTTAAGTACATCAAAAGATTTGTTAACATTCCTTAGAGATTCCCTAGACTTGATCTTGACTCCCAAATTATTTAAGTGAGCTCTAGAGGTCAATTAGCAGTGACTACTTTGCATATTTTGGAAAAGATGAGTGAATACATGATGGATTCAGCATGAATACAATTAAATGTTTTCATGTTTATGTGATTCTTCCTAATATTTTCATTGATCACATTACCTGTATACCTATGAAATGTGTAATATGTGATTATATTCACTGAGCTGTGAAGTACAAGAAGTCTGAGTTTGAAACAGTGAATAGCAAAACAGGGACATGACATATTAAGCTGATTCAACGTGCCAGTAAGCCTGCAAATCTACTTCCCCCATACAATCTCTGTCTGGAAAAATTTTAAATCCACTCAATTCACATACTAATACTTTATAGTACCATTAAAGATGAGTCAAAGTTGCATGAATCTACCAGATTATATATAGATATTTTCAACATAACTGCAGGGGGTAATATCTAATATACTGTGGGTTTTTCTTCTTAAATGACACAATTTGCTGCAGTCTGCAAGTGTTGGACATTATAAATGATCTGTGATATTAATCATGACAAAGACTGTATGAGGTTTTAATATCTGACTGTGATGCTTTTACGGGTGACACGAATGGTTTAGAGGCTCATTGGCTGATACAGTGCTAGAGGGAGGGCAGTTTGGGTAGTAATGGTGGTTTTACAGGCACGACTGAGAAGTCACTGCAGTCAGTACTGAAGAATCACACTTAAAAGTGAGCTTCTTAAAACAAAGCTTAGGAGTCCTACTTTTATTAGGAATTTGACTCATTCTTGAGACCTTTTCTTTCAAGTTTCATACATTCCAGCACAGCATTTGAAACACCTTTGTGTGTTGCTTTCTCATTGCAGTCCTGATTGGTCATGGTGGCACCTGAGACGGAGGACAGGAGAGTATCCTCCAGCTGTTTGTCTCCTGCCCCACCCTGCAGTATGCCACCAGCCTGATATGAGGACTCTCTACCCCCACTGTGTACACACCGACACGAGAACAGACTGCACTCCATGAAGCAGTAGACCTCCACTTTCTGTCCCTTTAGACAAACCAACTGTGACTCTAGCCTCTGACCCAACCTGGCCTCCTGTCCTGTCCTGTCCCGGCTCATCCCAGCCACCCCACCTTCTTGCGGAGCAGAAAACGTCTTCTATCGGATGATTTACGTTTGGTTTATTCAGGTGGAGTGATGTAAGATTGAAAGTGAAACCTGGTAACAGCTGGTACCTCTGTTAGAGTCATTTGTCTGAAACTTTACTTGTATATTATTTAACTCATTTAACACATTTTGACTCTTTTGAAACCCCTGAGGATTTGAATCAATACGTTTTTAACCCCAAAACCCCCCAAACCCAATACCCTCCCCTCAAAAAAATACTTTTTCTTTTTTTTAAGGTCCTAAACTGCTACTGTCATACATCAAGTGAATATAAAATAGCAGAGGAGGGTTGGTTGAAAGAATGGGGACAATGCTGGTTGGGATGGGGGAGGTTGGTGCCAAGTGGCAAGAGGCAGCCTTTTTGCTCGTTGCTGCCACCTCCTGGCCATGACACCTTCAGTATAATCAACAGCTGTCTTATTAGCTTTTTACATTTTTATCTATAGAGGATCTAATTTATGTCCAGTGTTTGCTTGTTTATGAAATATGTATAATATCAGATGATTATAATCTGCATGTTCAATTAAAAAATAGCAGAGGGAATGGAAAAAATAAAAGAATATATGCAGACACGTCCACATCTAAAATCCCATAACAAGTGCAGAGATGATGGGAGAAACTGTAAAGATAACAGGGCCAATGAGTGGTGGACACATCCAGATGTTGAAAGACTCTACTGAAGAAGAGAAGACAGTCGGGTTGTTTAACACTTCACTGGACAGTTGGAACTCTGCTTTGGTCCCAGTGCCCAGCATACAAACATCACTGTCCTCGTCCCACGCCCCTGACTCCCCCCCCACCCCTCCACCCTCACTTGGACTGTTTTCTTTTTATTGTCAGCTCGCCATCAACAGAAATAAATGCTGGTCACTCGTTATTGGGCACAGATTTAGAATTTGTAGAGCAAATTTAATATAAATAATGTTTCAGAAATGTGATATGTTGATGATATGTTACTTTATTTTACTGAGTTCCATCATGAAACAGAGTTTATATGTTATTCTTGTGAACTTTGACATTTCAGTCCATGTGAACATGCTAGTGTCTTTCTTTAGGGGCTCAAATGACCAGACTTGTGAAAGACTTTCATTTTGTTTCCTGTTACTTTTCTCAATGGTTTGTTTCACTGGAGATCTTACAACATTTATCAAAAAGATCTCACAACTAGGAACCAGTTTACCCAAATTGTGATGCAATGAAGAGAAATGCAGTAAATTGGGAGACTGGCCTTTGATTGTTTAGTTGTGCCTGGTATATCTGGCTGTCAATATCAGCATTGTATCCATCACAGCTGGTTAAGCTATGATGGATTTTTTGGCCACTTGGGCGCAGCGCAACAAGATGTAAACACAACACTGACATATAATCACCTAATAAAGCTGTCATGGCAAACTGTTAGCAAACAGTTGTCTATAAACATCCAGCAGTTATGGAGCAACATTATCATTCATTTAAAATATTGTTTTGGTCAATATAAGTCCAATACTCACTCTCTTGTTTTGGCCTCTATCAATTCCTGAGGGAAATATTTGACTCTTTAGCTGTTAAATGCTTCAATATGTTCACCAGCTAGCTCCTAACTTTATTTGCAGTTTGGTGCTGAGCATATAGTGCACAGAACTATTTTGTGCAGAAAACAGCTACCGGCTATGGTCAAAAATGATGACAAGATCCGTGAGAGTCAACCAAAATATTAAAGTTCCACACTGGAAAACCAAAACAATGAAGCTGAAAGACTCAAAGAGTCAGGTGATGACTCTCTGTTGGTTTGGTACTATGAACAACACCATTTACATTACATATAGTCTTCTGATTCATTTGTAACATAAAAAATATAATTATAGCAGCATTAAATAGCTTTGAATCATATGTGCATGTTCACAAACACTGCCTGGAAGGTTCAAAACCACAAGATTAACATGGGTACTTTATTGTTTTCTGTTGGATTAACTCTTTAAGTTATGGTGTATGAGTCTGTAATTGTATTTATAGGAGTGGTGAATGTGAGGCCTGTGCTTTTCCTCCCTGTTTTCCTTCCAGACAAAGCCGAAAGTCATAGTGTGACATACTAAAATGCCGTCTATCCACAGAACCTGTTTGCTGTCACAAAGCATATATCCTGGATGACCTTTAATACTATACTATGCATTGCTTATCATACATAAGAATCCCTCTGATGGATCCCGACCCATGTAAGCCTTGTTGCCGTCATTGTTAACGTCGTGCTACTGTTAACCGAAGCAGTGAAGTGCACTGCTTGTGAGACTTGCAATAAGCAACCATTATTCTTATCCTCTGTCCTATAAAGGGAGAAAACTGTGAACTCTCATGCGTAACAAAGCGTAACCAAAACCTATAATACAGAGTTAATAATAGTCAAAGGAGCCTTCCAACACTTGTGACCATGGCTTTTGTCACCCTTGTTGTCTAATCCGCCCATGCCCTGACTTGAACCTGTTGACCTGCTGTTGATATGTCTGTGGAAATAAGAGATTCCCAAACTGATGACTTGTATATTCTATTTTGCTGTATTTTATTTTATCTGGTCATATGACACTGGACTGTTGTGAAAGCACTTGCTTGCTACGATAGCAGCACATAAACTGTAAACTGTTGGGAAAACTCAAATGACCTGTCTTTGCTGTAGTATTGGACACACTACTGATGGAAAAGTAATGACTTTAGGCATCCGGAGAGAGGTTGTGTACTGTGGGCGAGGTGGTGAGTTGAAGGATGGAAGGCCTGTATATAAATATCCATACTTCTGTGTATTATCCTGTAAAGTATGTAGAAACTGACGAGAGCAGGGATGTGTTTTTCAGATTGCGGTTAAAAAGATGTGACAGTAAGTAAAATCCCAAGGACGGTGCAATAGGAATGTCACATGATTGGGTGCCTTATGTTTGGAGCCGTGCTTATGGGAGCAGAAGCTCAGCTGAAAGTGCTGTTAATCACCACAAGGCAGATGTAGAAATCACCTCTCCCCTGAGCCCAAGGTGAGAAGGAACTGTCTTGGAAGTGAATTACTGTCATGTAAAGGATGTGACATTGAGAACAGTAAAAGGGAAAGTCTTTCTGAATGGGAAATGTTAGTCCTCATTGAGATGAAAACATTTATTGGTCCCATTGAATTAGAAACCAGCATAGTACAGATTATGGATATGAGGTTTTTTTTTGCCCCCGTGAAGAGCAACGAACTGCTCGGCTGTTTTGCCTCCACCTTCAATTCTCCACTGCCTTTTGCTCTACATTCCCCTAGTGCTTGGTGGTGTGTATTTGCTGTATTTGCTTTCAGTCTAAATGGAAAACATACATGCATAAATAAATGTCTCAGTATGATTCAAAAAATGTCTCTGATTCTCAAAGAAGGGGAGAGGGGTTTCACTTTGATACATTACCCATCGTGAAGAAGTAGAACTTGAGATGTTTTCTTTTTGTTTACTTAATTATATGGTTTGAACATTTCGGAAAATGATAATTCGTTATATGTAATAAAGGGCTTTTTGTAATATCAGATGAATTGGGGTATTGTTATTGTAGTAAAAGAGGAAATGTACCTTGTTAAATATTGCCATCTTGTGGCTAAATTGAGTATATAAGACTTGGGTACAGACTAAGAATATGTGTGTCCTCTTAGCACCACCTAGTGCATTTTCTGTAACAATTTCACTCAATTTAAAATACCTAGATTAAAAGAACATGCCATTGACTTTCAGCAGGTACGTTTTATGTTATTCACATAGATTTAAGGGACACTAAAATAACCCTGAATATGTGATCAAGGAATATTGCAGCTTTTTAACAAAAAGCCTGTATTACAAACTTGGGATATAGAGTGTGAAAGATGTGGGGATTTATCAAGCATGAAGGGTCTAACTGTTGGGTTACAATATGGGAAAGATGGATCAAGTGGTGTTTTTGAAGTGTGAGCAAATGAAAGTCAGGATACCTTGCCCTCTGCTGCTTTTTTGAAACATTAATAAACAGTCTCCCCCTATTTAATGAAAAGGAATTATTTATTTTGCCCCCTTAGCTGTTGTATGACTGTAACCCCGATTTATTGTCATTCAATTTGATATTGCATTAAACAAATGCCATTCAAAATCTTTGCTGAGGCTAGAGGGACAATATTTCTATATGTTAGTTCTCAAATGGGTCTACATGTATTGAGAGATGGACCAACAGAGCTTGACGTTGTTCTATAAATCAATAATCTTTATTAACACAGTATAAACAATAAACAGCAACAGAGGAAACCCTCATGTAGAGCATATATGGACAAGTAAACCCAGTACATCTCAGAGGGGCTGACTGAGACAGAAGCACATGGGGCCAATGATGGTTCAGATCTCATGGTAAACGTACAGTATACACAAACCAATCAGATGCATGAACCTTGCGTGTTCCTAAAGCCATTCAGTCATTTTGCAGATGGACAGAAGAGAGAGGACAAAGTACAGTCATGCTGCGCAACAGTTAGCTACAGTATGAAACAGAGTTATTACATAAAAACCAAGTAAATCATCTCTTTAGAAAGGTTCTTTTATATAAATGATTTGGAGTGTACAAAACAGTATATTACACATTTCGTGATGCATGATTCTTAGCAAGACCCAGTAGCCTACAGTACACTTCCCTTCAAAGTACTACAAACTACTTAACTGGATTACAAGCTACAAACAGACTGCACTGTACTTCTGTACCACAGCAGTCCCACATGGCATCAGGAGACATATGGGAAAAAAGGAAAAGATCAGCAGCATCATCTTTTAATAAGAATACACACCTATAAAAATGCACCAGGCCTCATATATTGCCAATATGCCTTCCGAAACAGCAGAGTGCCATTCAAACTAACCTCAGTAACCTCAGCATTGACACAAAGGATGCTGGGCCTCCCCGATCCTGACAACATATCTATCCACACAGCAGCATGTAAACATCACCGCGGCTGCTTCATAGTTCTACGTTTTCTAATGTTTTTACATATGATAAGTTAAGGCTCTTTAAGGACCTGAGGATTTTGAACATATGATGAGGCACACAGAAGGCAAAGAATAGCTCTACACACAGGGCTAACTGAAAGAATGAGGAGCATGAGACAGCCACAAGGGTCCAGTCACCAGTGCAGTTCAACAACCAAGGTAGAGGAACCCAGGGGAGACTCTCTCCGAAGCAGCATGCTGCTATTTCTGGTAACAAGGTCAGCAACTATCACATGGATGGCTTTAAGGACTTCATCGACTTTTTTGGAATTTTTGGTCTTCTTACCCTGGAGGATTGGCACCAAAATCGTGGCATGCTAAGGCTAAAGCATCCAGCCTGTTGATGGATAGGTTTGAAGAAGTTTGAACCTATTTTAACACAACACCACAAGGTTACAATATGTACGCTAAAAAGAACCACTGGCTGTGAAGTGATGCCTACCTTCTTCTTTCTGTGTAAGAAGAGAGTTCAGCCAAAGCTTCAGCAGTCTGAGTTTGCCGAATCAAGAAGGTATTTTTTTCTTGGTAGTTGTGTGTATGTATATTGCTGGTGTTTTGTTTTGACAGCAAACCTACATACAATTTAGATGTATCTTCTGGCTACAGCTCAGTAAGTAAACACTATTTGAAGAAACACACAGAGGAAATGTATTACTATAAAGAACTTAACTTAAGAAAACTTGATTTGATTTGTGGATTTTGTTCCTCATCTTTCACAGTGTAGTCACACTTCAAACGACTAGTATGAATGGGAGGAATACTTTCAGTGTACATATGACATGTGGGAATGGTATTAAGACAGACTTGAAAAAATCCTGAACCAATCTAATGTAGTAGGTGTGAATGAGCATTATCTTATGAAAGTTTTACTTACTTATTTATGCTCTTTGCCCCCCTCACCTATCATGATCTTTAGCAACTAGTTGTACCTCGCCCCTTGAGAGCCCCATCTCCAGCAATTCAACCTTTACTGTTCTTTGCCAGGTGATCTTTGGTCGTTTTCATTTCCCGTTTACCTGGTGGTGTCCATTTGGGGGCTCTTTGGGGGATCTGCTCTGGGGGCATTTGTAGTATGTGTCCAAATCATCTTAGACGACAGTGTCTTATTGGGCTAGAATGTACGGCAGATTTTTTGCAGACAGTCACTGTGGAATGAGTTGACTTGTTGCATGTGGTTATTTGCCAGCAGCACTCATACCCATATAATAGAACCTGCAGGACCAAGGCAGAGCTTGGTTTTGAGGCTGTAGGTGTTAAAACTCCAGATGTTATGGTGTCTGGTGTAGGAGTCTAACGCAGATGTGGAACTGTCCCACATAAGAGCTAGATATCTTTTTGGGTTCCAAAGATTTCCATGGTACACAAAGTCATCAACAACCTCAAGTCACTCACTATTTATAGTGACACATGTATGAGTGGGTTTTGGTGGATTGAATGATGAGGCCTGTTTGTTAAGCATACTTGGTTGAGTTGGTTCATTTTTTCTTGCAAATTTTACATTTGTGGAAAAGACAAAAAGTTCTTCGGCAAAGTCAAGATCTTCAAACTGGCTAGAGAGGGTCCAATTAATGCCTCAAAGTGTTTGGCAACAGTTGTTTTTCACATAATCCAATCGATGACAGTGAGAAAGAGAATGGTAGAGAGAATGCAGCCTTGACATACTTCAGATTGTACCAGGAACCACTTGGAGATGGTATTGCCAAGTATGACACTGCATTCAAAGTGGTCATAAAACTTCCCCATTAACAAGACTATCTTATGAGGACTTGAGTTGTTTATTCTCCATTTTTCTGCAGATTAATGACATTTTAGGAGAAAATCTTAGTTTTCCTCATTAGGGAAATCCAACTTGAGTCAAATGTAGCTAGTATCACCAAATTTGCTAATGCAGTATGGTAAAGCTGTGTTGTCTGATGATTTTAGATGCTAATCCTCTCTTTACATACTGGGTAAGAAACAAACCAACATGTCGATGCAGCCCTTTGAGTGAAACATTGCAGAAACAAAAACGCAGATATGTAACAGATAACGATTAATAGTTAATTCACTTGAAAAAAATGGACTCTGTTACAACTTACAAGACATTTTAGAAGACAAAAGGTTCGCTGTCAAACTTTGATGTCATTTGCCATGCACCTAATTGTTCTCGCCCCAATGAGCCCGACTTCAGATTGATCAAGAAAAAAAAATCTATAAAAGCTCAACATGTCATACAAAAAGATGCATATAGGACATTTTTCTCTTTATTTTTCCTATGAAAGCTGCTTTGGTAACAACATAGTCACGACATCGGTCAATCTCCTTTACTTAGCCTGGGTGCTGAAGGGGACTCCTTCCCTGTCATCTTACTGGCGTGTTTAAAAAAACAAAACTTCAGCGTCTTCCTTCTGCCTCTAAAATCAAAATGAATGGGTCTAGTTACACCAGAGTGGGCTGTGTTTGCGTTCCGCCGTAGAGCTGTCTCCACATCAGATGCAACGTCTGCTGGGAGCTGTTTGTCATAAAGATGTCCGTGCTGTGAAAGACAGTGCTATTGTACTGAGGGCTGATAGAGTGGAGACCTTGGATGCTGAGCCAACTGCGTTGGGGCCTGAAAAGGTATTGAAAAGAATGAGGCTGTCAGTCTATTGTTTGGAAAAAAAACCCAAAACCTGACTTTTTGGCATTTAACTTTTTTAAACAAACGTCTCTTCAGTCTGCTTTGGTAATCATGAGCTGAAAACATTCATTTCTAAAAATGCTTAAGAGTTATTATGTGAGCAATGAAATGAGACATTGAAAATATACTAAATAAATTGCTCAACTTTTCATGCAATACTTGCATTATTGTGTCACGTAGAGGCCATAATTACACAAAGATCTCTCATTTAGCCCTTTATTTTCCCGCTCTCTCTGTTCCTTTGGAGATGATGATAGCTAATCTGTTCTGGCAAGACAGCGGCAAGGGACTGGATTATTTGGCTCAGCCACAAGGGAGACACTAACTAACTCTCCACTGACCTGGTATCCTTGGGATGGTGATCTGCCTGCTACTGCTGCCTTCCCCTCCCTCTCCAAACGGCTTGATCTGGATGATATAATCCTCATCAGTAGGCAGGGCGAGCTCTACAGAGGTCGTGTTGGTCTCCATGACGTTTGGGCGGCTATGACGGTTCTTCTTGTATAGCACCTGAGAATAGATTAGACGAGTTAAAACAAAAGTCAGTTACAATGAAACAGTCACAAAATGTAATCTATAGATTTGGAGCACAGAAGCTGCTGTGTTGTGTTAATCTAATTTATTATTCATTTTTTTGAACTATAACCGCAACATTACTCTACATTTATCACAAGATTTTATCCTTGTTTTTATTTCTTTATGTTAATTTTATCAGTACAGTCAGTGTGGTCTGCAGACCAGAGAACCCGCTGCTGGGAAGCATTTTCCTCACTGTTGAGTTTAATAATATCTTTAATATATCTCAACACAAAACAAGAAAATGTCTTTGATAGCTCAACAATATGATAGATTAATGTTAAAACTATCTGTTTGAATTATTTCACCTATGATTCTGAGAAATCAAGTGTTTTTGTCAGTTTTGTGTTGTTGCTATGGTGAAGACACCAGCTAAAGCCGTAACCTATACTCAGTATAACATTATAAAGTATTTTAGATACTGTATATTCCTGAGGGTGCTAAACCAGGCCATAATGACAAAAAAGAAAAAAAGATGAACTGACATCCTCATGATATTTTTCACCCTGACCTGATCATATACATGCAGTATAATGTATGTTTTGGCTGTAAAGATAACGTTTTTATAACCATAACTCTTTTATAACCTACTCTGGAAACTGAAAGAAGTACAAGTATGCCAACAGATTTGTGCGCTTCATAACAAGTGCTATGGTGCATCTCTAAATGGGAATTACAGCTTTTAAATACACTGATATATTCCCCATAATGTTGGATGTGGAATGTGGAATTTAAGCATTAAACTGCTTCTAATGTGGTTTTAGGGGTTGGGAAATCAGATTTTAAAAAGCTAATCATTAAATGGGTGAAAGTTGTTTTTTCCTCATTTGACACGTCGCCAAGTTGTTGCCCAGCGGTCACCATACCCACATGACAGTTGAAGTCAAGAGCTTTCTATAAAAGTTGGTTTTATGTCTGTAGCCCCTCCTGATGCTGAATGATAAGCTTTCATCATGTACTGGGTTCAAGGTCAGTATTTCAAAGCAGGAGCCATGTATCATCTCCATACTGACATAATGTTGAGACCTTTGCAAAGATTTATTTGGTTTTTGATAAAGTTTTAATTTTCACCTTCATGGACACAACTTCACAGAACCCCTTGAAAGAGTAAAATTGATTATTTTGTCTTTTTTTTGTGTGCGCCTATTTTTGTAGAAATACTGACACAAATCCTGCATGGTAAAATTGTTTGATCTGACCTACTTTTTACTTTATTTTCATGAAGAAATGCAAGATGTACTTATACTTTAAACCCTTAATAAGAGAATCCCTGTGGGAGCAAAACATGCTTTCACCACCAGATTGTGCTGTGGGTAACTTAAAATAATGTTCAATATGCAACATGCACACAATAACCCAACATTCTGGTTATGTCAGGATACTGCAGCGTCTTTGACCCTCTGGCTGTGGTGACCTCACAGAGCACAGAGGTTATTAATAACAAATAACAAATTTGTAACAAATTACAACAACAACTTAACTAGCTGCTATCACTTTATTGGCTGAGAAACTTCAGTTGTAGGGAATCAATTTATAAACATCTGGACCACAATATGTGCAATTAAGATACAAATGATGTTCTTACATTTTGTTCCATAAGCAATATATACATTTATTTGTAACCTAGCAACATGAGGATCCAACTGTATATGATTTATTTCTTCGTGTAACTGATAACTGTGTGCAAATAAACAAAAGCAAACGACTTAAATGAATGATTTGTGCATTATTATGTATCTATTATTCCCATCTGCCTATACAATAGCTACTTTTAACAACACATAAAATATGAAAACTCAGTATCAGCATCTAAGGTGTTATGATTACTTTTATTATCATTACAGGAAAAAAAACAGGCTGTAAAGATGCCTAGTCTTATGAACATATCCAGTAGGCTTCTGACAGAGATGAATAGGCTACTCACACAACCCTGGAGATTTTATGTATCTTTATGAATCTTGGTTTTTGGATTATATGTCAGCATGACACCGTTCAATCAGACTCTGTTTTATTAGCTAATGTAAGCATACAAGGAATATGGCTAGGTGTTCCCAAGAAATGCAACACAGAAGGATAAAAATAGACCAAACCAAGGTAAATATTATAAAAATTTAATTTTAAAAAAAAGCTATTTACAAATGGAATAGTAATATTTTTGAAATGGGATATAAAACTTGAAATTAAATTTTGATTGTACAAATGTATCAAAGTGACAAGTGCAGACATTAAGTGATGGATCAGTCTAATAACTTCATCTTCCTGATTATATGGCCATGGTACAAGATTTGATGCAATTTAGTGCAGAGACAGGTTAGGGTTAGGGAAGAATATTGTGTTGTGGGCGAGCTTGGCGTGTTTGACTGCTGTTTGGGCTGTCTGCCATTGGTGGGCTTCATTTATCTACTAAAAGGAAGGAATGTCTGTGTGTCTGTGTCTGTGTGTGTATGTATGTATGTATGTATGTATGTATGTATGTATGTAGGTATGTATGTATGTATGTACGTATGTGTATGTGTGTGTGTGTGTGTGTGTGTGTGTGTGTACAGACTTAGAGACACACACACACACACACACACACACACACACACACACAAACACACACACACACACACACACACACACACACACACACACACACACACACACACAGACAGATTGATTAATATATCATAAGCTTAAATCATGAACTTAAACTCAGAATACCTCTGCAGCGGTGGAGCCGGGCTTTTAACATGTCATGATCAGAGCTTTACAACCCTGCCAGAGAGGAGAGGATAAAAATCTCTCTTCTTTTAATAACGTTCAAAATGTGGCTTTCTTGTGGGTTTCTGTCATTTTAAATAGATAAAAGATAGAGAGAGGGTAAGTTTCAGAGAGAAAGCACTGCAAAGCTTCCTCTGAGAGAGAGAAAGTCTGTGAATGACAGAAATATAATGTTATTTTCTGACTGTTTCATGGCGGTTTGGTTCTAAAGCACAAATAAACAACCATCAAAGACTCAACAGGTGATTTAAGGTGGAGGCTGATGCTCTTTTGGTGCAATTTGGACACATAGCACATTTAATATTAATACGTTTTAGATAAACAAGCGAACCGCTCAGCTCTGTGTGTGAGTATAGCAGGGGCTGTTTGATATAAACACCTTCACATCACACCAAGACGGGGTTTCTGGGCTGTGACTTGCTTAGCAGGACAAAGGCACGCGCCCCTCTCAGTTAAACTGCCCCAGAGAGAAGAACAAGCGCACACGGGAGAAAAAAAACAGAGGTGGAGGCAGCAAAACTAGCCAATAAGAGCTCAGACAGTGTTTTATTGGTAGCTGATTTAACCAATGGAATGACATAAACTGCTTCTATGGTTCAACCTCAATTTAGTCTTGCTGGTGAAGTCTCTGTCTGGATTAAAAGCATTTATTAACTCCTTATAGTTTTAATTAATAATTTTTTTCAGTTAGTTCCAAAGAAATAATAAGCAATTGGCACCGAACTAGTTTCATTTCAAATTGCTACTGGCCGACTACTATGATAAATACAAATGCCCCTATCTCTGTTGTGTGTGAAAGGTGGGAATCCATGAACACACACAAAATCTTAATCAGTTTAGAATAAAGTCAGTAATTAAAAGTCAATAGTAGGTATAAAAGTAAATGGAAGTTTTGGAAAGGGTAACAAAGTGGACCCTGTCTTTGTCTCCATTGCAACAGTTGATGAGGTTCATGTGTAATGTGGTAGCTTCCACCATCTAAAACTAATACCTTCTATATTGCTGAGTTATCAAGGACATTTTGGTGTTGTTGTGTTGAGAAATGTTAAAAATATCATTAAAACTGACAATGAGGAAAACGCCTCCTGGTAGTGAGTCCTGCAGTCCGCCCACCGGACTGATGTGGACCATTAACTGTACTGCTAAAATTAAAATAAAGACATTTAAAAAAAGGATAGGATCTTGTGATTAAATGTTGAGTAATGTAGTGGTTGTAGTTTAAAGCAAGAAAAACAAACGACAACAAACAATACAGCTTCTGTGCTCCAGAGTCGTGAAGTGGAGCAGGCATAAAAGAGACTTTGCAATACTTGAGTTTGAAAGTTGTGCTGAGTGTCACAAAAGAATTGAATATTTATATCCATATCACTAACTGCTGTGATACTGGGTTAAAACTGAGCGACTGGACACTTACTTTGTAACCAGTGACCTCTGACTCATTCTCCAGGGCTTTGACCTGCTCCCAGTTCAATATAATCTTGGAGTTTGATGTGTTCCACATCACCTTACCCGGCGGCTGACTGGGTGCTGAGGGGAGAAAAAACACATTATTCACCTCAAATAGAAGCTGAACACTAGAAGAAAAAGCCACTAGTACAGTAGATATAATTAGATATGATAATTACGTGGTTTTTTGGTGGTAACGTTCACAGTGGAGCTAGGTGGCCCCGTTCCTGCAGTGTTATATGCCCTCACTGAGATGTAATAAGTAGTGCTGCCTTTCAGCCCCCGGATAATAGTTGATGTTTGGTTTCCTACAGTCCTTTGCACGCTGGCTGTGTCTTCCCTTTCACTTCTACTCCAGTACCTCAGCTGAAAAGCAACAGGGCAGAACCTCAGATGCGAACGCAGAAAACACGACAGACACCTTAAAAGCTTTCCGTTACACCCTGTCAATGAAGTGCAAACTGGAAATAGGTAGATGTGAACTCAGCTGGATGGAAGATGTGAACCTTTAAGCGGCGTGTCACTGTGCACCTATTGCTCTTGTTCAGCGTGAGCTTACGTGTCTCAGTTGTGCTGATCAGACATGTGTCACGGTTTAAGTTAAGAGTGAGGAGGTCACATATGCAAAAGGAAGAAAAAAAGAAAATAAAGAAGAAGAAGGAGAGAATCCTCAAAAATCCCCTGCCATCAGCTTCCACTGATAACAGATTTTCTTTGTCACTCTGCTTGTCAGGGCTGAAATAGCCGGCACGCTTGACGGCACAAATATAATTTGTCTTTCCTCACAGGAACGGTTTGCTCAGGCTCTGCTCCTCTGGTGACTTTGAGTGGTCAACAATTCATAATTCTGCCACTTTATGCAATCTGTGGATGAAAACAGCACCTTTGTTCAAGAGGAGTGCAGCGCTACGTGTATTCTTCCTGAACTGTCATGGTGCAGATGTTACAGTTCGGTGAATTCAGTCTTACAATGAATACGCTCCGAGTACCAAACAGTTACTGTCAAAATAATTTAAAAACTCACTCCAATGTGCAGAACTATAATTCTAGAGCTGCAGTTCCATCTGGAACATTTTGGCAGTGCAGCACTTAGCTATAGCATACTCATGAGGTGCATTCCAATCAGTTTGCTGGAAGTTGACAGCAAAATTTCCCATCAGTCACTGCGCCTCACTGGAGCGTTAGAAACAAATAATGGAACTTTGAAGCATGGTATAAGAAGTATGCCACACTTAAAGCAGTGAAAAGTCTAGCATTTTTGCTAGTTTTACCTTAGAAGTGTATGGTTGACAATGGTGACAATAACAAGGTGCATGAGACCTGGCATTAATTTCATGCACCATTCATAATTATCAAGAATGACATAATATTAACCTCCTGCGACCCTGCGTCCTCATATGGGGACATTATATTTTGGGTTTGCTGGACCTCATACTTCATTCTGCTTAACTTTTACCTTTGATCAATTGACCTGTTGTCCTCATTCGTACTACACACGTTTTTGTGCCACCTAGTGGCAGCAAAAGTGCAATACATTAATCAGTGTAAAAAGCCAGATGGCAGGCATCTTGGCTGAATCAATAAACAGCTGATCCTCAGACACAAAACTAATCAAATTTTATGGTTGAAACTTGATTATTTAAGTTTAATAACGTTTGTAGTTTGATATGTTATACAAATTTGACTAATTTTAGCATTAGCAACAAGCTAGGACACAGCTAATCAGGAAGTACTTATTTGAGGACATTGGAACTTTATTACGGTTTGTGCAAAAGAAAGGAGTAAATGTAAGGAAATAGATAGTTTTATATACTGGTGAATTAATTGTTTTATACAGTAAAATAAACCCAGTGTCCCCATATGAGGGAAACATTACTTCCTGTTCAAAGCTTAGTTTTTATACTTATCAGGTCCCACTCATCTCAAATATCTAGGAGAAATTAAAAATGCATACCAAACAAAAGCTCTGGTCACAGGAAGTTAATATTACATAATAATAATCTGTAAGTAATCGTCATATAATATGATTTAATAATCTGCATAATAATCTTAAGGAATTTTGTACTCCCTGACATTCCCTAAACAAAGAGCAGGGAGTACTGTTTCTGTACACTGTGTAATGGGACGCAGCTATAGATGTATACTAGCCGGTTTAACCAAGATAGCCTGGTTACCTTGGTTACCCTGTAATGTCACCGCAGCCAGAATGACAAACAAGAGAGCTATAACACTGACCGAGTGCAACATTATTATTAAAATATGCTCTGTATCGCCATAGTGAAACCATACTGAGTCTCTCCTTCATCCCTCTCTGTGATGGTCAGTTTTTTACTCAACCTTTGAGTGAAGCCGCTCAGAATAACTATAAACACATGTGATTTCTGATGTCAAACCGTTCTGAGAGAAAAAAAATGCAGTTAAAAAGTATTACAGTAAAAGTAGAGGTTTGGACCCTATGACTAATATATTATCATATATGACAACATTAGATTATTAATACTGAAACATCAGTGTGTAAACAAGATGTTACTGTTGTAACATGTTGCTGGAGATGGAGCTAATTTCAGTTACTTCATATAGAGTTTGTTCACATCTTGGATTTCAATAATGAAGGGAATTAAAATGACAAGAACTAACTGAGCGCAAAGCCAGTTTTTGAAAGTGCTTTGTTGTGTGGATTAGAAGCTAAACGTTCAATCCCTTAGAGTATTGCATCAGTACACTAATCAGGGTGGTTACAGTACTTAGGTAAGCAACAAGAGAAACACAACTAAACCCACAGGCATGGGACTAGGCTGGACTATTATGCATGCAGCAAGCTATTATCTCCTATGCCCAAGGTGCATGAGCCTGAAACACTTATCAATAATAGAAGAGAACAAGATTCAACAGCATTAGTTGCCATGCGCTTCTGAACACACACACACACACACACACACACACACACACACACACACACACACACACACACACACACACACACACACACACACACACACACACACACACACACACACACACACACACACACACACACACACACACACACACACACACACACACACACACACACACACACACACACATTTTCATCCAATGGAAACACACACAAACAAGGTATTTCATTGCAGCTCACCTCATAGCCCAGTACACGTTTCTTGCTGGCGTTCCAGGGCAGAGCTTTCCATAGAACTTCAATCTCGGATGCAGAGAGGCTCTTGGCACGGACCCTTGTGGGCGCTCGGCCAGGCTCTGGAGTTAATGTATAAAAGACTCTGAATGATTTTAGAAGTATACTGAGCTTTTGATGACCCCTCAAAGTGGGAACATCAAAACTGTTTCAAAGCTAATTCTTTCATGAGAACAACAGAGAGAGGGAAGTATGGAAAAAAGACATCTGCAATAGCTGATAGAAGAACGCTGGCTGAAGTATCACTGCCACTACTGTTCAGACCCTGAATGGATCTAGTCATATACACATGCATTATTAGTAGCTGAGCCAGTAGAGTTTATCAATAACATATAGGTCTGTCACGATAACTACCTTTTCTGAATGATATATTGTCTCAGAATTAATCGCGATAAACAATATTATTGTCATTTGAAGATTATTTTATACCACTGATATAATGATCATATAATATCATAATAATGCAAGGGGGCATGAGGTGGGATTGGAGAGTGGGCACTAAGCTTTCATTAAAACATAGACTGCCATTATGGGATGGGACAGAGTTATTTACCTTTAATAACATATAGGCGACACCGCTCACTTCTGCAGTCTTCACTCAGGACGTACACAGTGAGGAATGGAGGACACTACTTGCTTAGCCAATGTGACATTAATAGCGTCTTGGCTGCTAATGTGCAGTGTGGAAATATTGAGGTAAAAAAAGCCCATATATAGACATGATGATGTTGATAATTACGTGACAGGCCTACATGCTGTGCATAAGATCATGCGCACCTTCCTCAGCAGAGTAGATAGTGGTAACAGGTCCGAAAGGGCCTTCCCCTTCATTGTTGTAAACCCCGACCTTCACGTGGAAAGGCGAGAAGGGTTGGATGCTCTCGTTTTTAAAAACGTATCTGGATGCCTCGGGGGAAGGGACTGCAGCCTGCATCCAGCCGGTGGCACCGTGTGGTCGAAAAGCCACAACGTAGCCGAACCCTGCTCCATTCTGCTGCTCCTCTGGAACAGGCTGCAGAAAAAAAACAGTCTAAAAATCCACAAACTAAACAAATATGTGATTTTAATGCCATTTTGCACATATCATCAATCAACATGTATCTATTAAAACTCCTGATTCATCTTAGTTAATATATAAACTCTGAGTATGACGCAGAGTGCTAAGACAGACTTTGAATGCTTTGCTTAAAATATAACATGCTGTGCACACAAGAACTATTATTGGACACATCCATTACATAGTACAGTGCACTCAGCATGATACCATAAACTCAGCTGTTGTCCAGACTGATAACATGCCTCATGCATTTATAGCTGCTGATTTCATTCTAGTGGATAAACCAGCCCTCTTCACTCCCGTCCACTAAGAGATACACACTCATATAAAAAGCACTTAATTTTTTCTTTCTTTTTTTATTTGTAGCCACGTTTAGGATAGTGATATCTGTCAGTCTTATGTGTTGGTGTAGATATCTCTCCTCTTGTCGCCTGTCACCTTCAGGTCAAATTTATTTTAATAACAAATTAAGACAGGATGCAACATTTGCATGGATTTCCCTTTAAGACTGTGTGCTTGTCCATTTAGAGCCGGATGCGACATGAGCAAATTTTAGATTATGTCATTGTTTTAAGACGTGACTGATGAAATGCATAGTGATTTGCTAAAAATGGGGAAGGCAAAATGTAGTATGGGATGCATTTTTTTCCAGTGCTCTTAGCTGGTGTTAGCCTCAGGTTTAAGGAGGTTGTTTTTTAACAGTGCATTAAGTTTTAGGATGTTTTTTTTAGAGGGCGCCTTTGGTCATAATGGGATAATGGCCTTTTAATTTAGAGTCACCCCCTAGAAAAACATCATTTTTTTAGCCCCTTTTCTTGTAAGGCTCTAAAAGAAACAGCTGTCCTGTGCCTGTGTGTTGAATAAAGAAAATTGGAGCCTCTGTTGTCTGCTTTAAACTTTTATTTTTGATTTTTCACCTTGGTTCTTAAACTTGGCTCTAGGTTACAACTATACAAATAGAAATTTAGAGCATACATTTCCCATTTTTGTTCAAGCAAAAGTTAAAATTAAAAATCTACTTCTATATCAAAAATGAAAAAAACGCCTTAGGAATTTTCATTGCCGAGGCAAAACAGTGACTTTGTTAAGCAGATGTTAGACTTTAATTGAACTCTTGCATATTGAAACATCAACACTGATTCTGTGAAACGTTTCACAGCAGGGACTGATGATTTTGAGCAGCCTGAATAAATATAAGCTGTTGGAGTTGGCGTGATATGTGAGGGCTTTGTAGAAAGAAAGAAAAAGAAAGAATGAAAGTAAAGGCAAACAAAGTAGAAAAAGAAGTTAGGACTTTGAAGGAACCATTCAGTTTAATTATCTTATTGGAACCTCAAAAGCATTTTTCTCTCCCCCAGGGTGACAGCGGCAGTTATTGCCTCTCTGTTCTTAAAAATGAAATGCCATACATTAAGCCATTCAGCTGTTATTAATGAAACAGAGGCCTAGATCCACAGAGAATAATGACGTCTGGCTCCCTCCTCCATGGGTGAGGGGGTTTTGAGCGGGCTTGCTTACCTCCCATGTGATGACTAATTCGGAGCGACTGCCACCGCCTCCGCTCACATTAGCTGGTGTGACCTTCGGTGCTGGAAGAAGAAGACAGATCAGCTTAGCCCTGCTGACTTCACATGACGGTGAAAAGGCACTTGTAATCATTTTCCATGTTGCTAACTCCCATATGGCAGAGAGATTTTTGAACTTCAAAAATCCAGAAATCCTTTAAGATATCAGCAAACATCTCACAGCTGAGTTGTGTTTGCAGACGTTGGCCAGTCTGTGCTGTGATTTTACCCCAGATGATGCATAAAAGATCTAACCTCAGTGAGTCCAGCTGTCTGTGGGTAGATTTCAGTTTTTTTCACTTTAGCTGTAATTTGAATACAATTTCAGCAGTGGCACAATATTAAAGTTGCTGAAGGCATACATGTTGGGCAATACTTACTTACTTTCTCAGTGAGAGATAGGTTAAAAGATCAATGCCATTCTCATATCTGTATGCTAAATATGAAGCCGCAACTAAGAGACTATTAGCTTATCTTGACATGAAGACAGGAAATAGCCTGGCTCTCCTGAGTCAAGAAAATCCACCTACAGACCTCTAAGACTCACTAATGAATCTTTGTTTAATACGTTCAAGTGTAAAAGTGACAAATGTTGTTTTTATGACGGTGTTATGTGGTAGAAATGGTCTACAAAATGTTGTTATGCTTTTATATGAATTAAAAAAAGATGTCTTCCAGTGTTTATGCAGTCTTCCAGTCTTTATGCTAAGTCTTCCAGTTGTTATGCTAAGTCTTCCAGTCGTTATGCTAAATCTTCCAGTCGTTATGCTAAATCTTCCAGTCATTATGCTAAGTCTTCCAGTCGTTCTGCTAAATCTTCCAGTCGTTATGCTAAGTCTGCCAGTCGTTATGCTAAGTCTTCCAGTCGTTATGCTAAGTCTTCCAGTCTTTATACTAAGTCCTCCAGTCTTTATGCTAAGTCTTACAGTCTTTATGCTAAGTCTTACAGTCTTTATGCTAAGTCTTCCAGTCTTTATACTAAGTCTTCCAGTTTTTATGCTTAGTCCTCAAGTCTTCGTGCCAAATCTTTCAGTCCATATGCTAGGCTAAGCTAACATGCTTCTGGCACCAGCTTCACATTCAGGGTATTGTGTATTTCCCCAAATGTAGAACTATTCCCTTTACAGAAATAAGTAAATTATGTTGAGAGGGAAAAAACAAACATGCCATACATTTTTGGAAGAGGCATAAAGTTTGTTCTGTTCATGTAGTAAGTTACATACAGGTCCCCTTTGTCCTTGCTTGTTTGGACGGCTTGCTGGGCTCGCCGGTCCCGATGGTGTTGCTTGCCAGGACTCGAAACTCATACTCCACCCAGGGGCTCAGGTCTATTACTTTAGCTGTCAGCCGGTGGCCCCCCACCACCTCAGGATCTGGAATAAAACACACAGTGGCCCCTTCAGCATCTCGAAACTTTGTATGTGTGTGTGTTTGTGCGTACATATGTGTGTCAGCTTAGCATCGGCAGCACACTGTCCTCTAGGCTGACAGGCCTGGTAGGACTCCACCACAGGTACATAGGACAGGTATAATCCCTCACAAGGACACATAATGCACAGACTAACTCAAAAAACAAGAAAACAATCCAAAAGAATCACATACAAAGAAACACAATGTTAACGTGCTGCTTTGGCAATAGGCTATTTATTCAATTGTTTAATGCATCATGTGTTTCAAGTGGAGTTATAGAAATGCATCAAAGTCACTGTAAAGCTATAAATATCAGAAAATAGAAGCGCTCCCACTGGAAATGGCAAAAAGTACATTTCTCCTTTTGCGCAAAGATATCTGTCTACCTGCAAGGTCATAATGTAATTCAGTTGCGAATATATGACCCGGATTTGGTAAATCAATGAGGCCAGTAAAACTATCTTGTCCTTAATTCACAAAAATATCAATAAAGGAAGGTATACTGTACAGCATTAATCCACATTATACCAATCATGCGTGAATGCTAAGGGCCCCATTAAAGAGGATGTGGGGAAAAATTACACTCTAACCATCGGTGCTATCACTCCTCTACACTATCAAATTACAGCCTTGGAAGCAAGCTTCATCATCAGGCAGAGATCCATGTTTCAGGGTTCCCAGGAGTCCGATAAAATGGCGGTCAATGGTCATGCTACAATTGCGCACCATTTGGTGCTGGGGTAAAAATTACATCTCCAATATTCTCACAGGCGAGGCAGAATGAAGAGCGGGCCCCTCCATGTGATTGGAGGAGGCCACGGCTGGTTGGAGAGAGCTTACCTGTGGTGACAGCCTGCCACCCGAGGGAAAATGGTGTCCTGGCCTGGATGGTGTATGCCGTAATTGGACTGTGATTATCAGGACCAGGCCTCCAGGACAGAGAGGCTTTGGTATCAGTGATTTCTTCTACGTGGATGCTGGTGGGGGGGCTCGGGGGACCTGATAGATGGCATAGCCAGGCAGGCAAAAATAGAGAAAGATGGAGAGACAGACAGAAAGTGGAAGAGGAGGAGGGGGGAGATGGGGGGATGTAAATCAGGAAGAGATGGAAAGATAGAGGGAGTCGTGGTTATTTTAACACCTGCGGCTACTGTAGCGAAGTCAGTTCAGTATGAAACCTTTGGGAGCTATTCGGTCTACTTAAAAAGTACATTTCCTTTAAAGCTTGAAAAGAGAAATTCTTATTTGCCCCCCTTTCTACCCTCTCCTTTCATTTCCTCATCAGCGAGGCTCAGTAAACACGAATCACTACAAAACCTCCACCTTCTCCAGCAGTGGATGAATTATTGAACTGTTCTGAATTCTTAAAACGCAGGTAGCTGTAAGAACTGGTCAGTAGTCACTATGAATTGAAGCCTGTCCGTTAATATCGGAAGCGAAGGGAGAATGGATGTTCACTGTTGTGGCTTACCTCTGACAACCAAGTCAACAGCGATGGAAATGCTGTCCACCTTGGTTTGCACGGCGCATGTGTACTTCCCCGCGTGCCTCAGCTGGATGTTTCGAACCATAATGTCCCCTGCCGAATGCTGCTGTCATTCACCACATGCGCAATCAGGCAAACAAGCGCACACACACACACACACACACACACACACACACACACACACACACACACACACACACACACACACACACACACACACACACACACACACACACACAGTTCTATAAGCAACATGGTAAGCCTCCATCCTTTGTAATTTAACAACAATACTGACTTTCCAGCCACATGGAAAGAATAGAAAGCCTATTCTCATGTACTTGTATCTTGAAAAGTAAATCCATAAGTCTTCCTGCAGTCTTTTCTCCCACACTCTAAAATGACACAGAAATACCTCTCTATAATGGAAACGCTCCACGTGTTTATTGTATCACTATAATTACTGAAATGTACTTTCACAAATAGCTTGATTTTGATTGCGGTACGAAGCAGTTTCCGTTATAAGGAGAGGCCTAATGGCTAGTCTGATAGTTAGTTCTTAAAGGGAGACTTTTAGTCCGTCTCTCTCTAATTGCAATTTCCATCCTACATTATCATTTAATCAGAGAAGCAGAGCAGGTTCTGCAATAAATTGGACATGATGGAAAGATGGTGGCAAGAATTCTATAGAGTGGCTGCTAGCTTAATCTATGCAAGTGTAGATGTACAGTGAGACATGTAAATTATATTACACGAGAATGTGTTTTTAAAAAAAGCTCATGAGAAATGCTAGAGAAGTACTGTATTCTTTTCTTTTCACCTGCAGTTTTTTTAAGGCATCTTGAGTTCATGAGAAAAATGAGCCTGCATATCACATGCTGAGATGTACGCTGCAAACCTTTTTAAAGTATACTGACGAAGGCTGGTTTGCGGGGGCGTGTATGTAAATTTTCGTTTTAAAATAAACCACAGGCAGCAATTTTCTGTCCATAAATAATACACTTGATACAAACATTCCCTCTGCACTGCGGCTGAATTTATTATGACCCTGCTAAAAGAAAAAGAAGTATACTATTGATGTACCAATGAATCTTCGGTCACCCCTTGACCTGTATTCAATGAAATCTCTGAAGGGGTTGAAAAAAAAAAATCAATGTCTTTTATGTAGCAGATTTTAATAAGAGCGCAGTGGCATTACTACAATTCTTCAGCACGTTGCAATGGGGTTTCTTAATGATTCATTATGTAGGCAGGGCCATCTAAAAAACATGGTATAAAAAGCGACGACAATAGATGGGTTTCTAAGCGAGGGAGGTTAAAAAACTGTCTGAATAACAGGGGGTTCATTGGAAGATCAACATGAGGTGTCGCACGAATCGTAGAAGTTATAAATGAAAATGTATGAAAATGCTTACACTCTTCCTTTTAGCTCAGAGTGCATAATTAGCGATTTTGCATGTCGTGATCTGGTCGGAGGCCTGGATTTTAATGAGGTGGTGGATAGTTCTGAACAGAAGCTGGTGGAGGAATAAGCACCTGTTTTAAGGTAAGGCTGCTTATACTATTACTGTGCTATTATTTAAGGGTGATTATTGCAAATGTTTGTCATGTTCTGTGATTAATGCTTAGGTGATCCGTTTGGATAGATCAATGTGGGACTTAGTGGCAGCTGACAGAGTTGCAGACTGCTGGCTTTGGATGGAAATGCATCACATTGTTAGAAAATGTTGGCTGATGAATATTAAATCCTGTATTGATACAGTTTCTCATCTGTGAGATATTGCCTGTATACACTGCAGGCATCGAAAATTTAATTTTGCACTGTATAACACATCTGGCGTATACCTTGTGACTTGCATATTATATATCCCAAATGAGTGCTCAAATGGCAAGAATTTCATACATGGTAATGTTGCTTTTAGTTAGTTTGTTTTTTTAGCCAATATGACTCATGTGAGGGGTGCTTCTGTGCTTTTACTTTTTGCTGTCTGTTGATGTGCCTTCATGACTGATGTCTATCAAAGTGTTGTTTATTGTAGAAAAAGTTTTAGAAATTTACCTCTAGACAGCAATTTCACTCCTTTTAGCTTGTAGCTTCATTTTTAAAGGTGCAGTGTGTAGAATTTAGAGGAATCTAGCACAACAGACGTGGCAGAAATGAAATATATTCATAAGTATGTTTACATTGGTATATAATCCCATTAAAATAAGAATTTGTTGTGTGTTCTTGTTACCTTAGAATTAGTCATTTTTATGTCCTCTTCTATGGAGGCCACCATGTTGCACTTCTTTGTTTCTACAGTAGCCCAGAACAAACCAAATACTGGCTCTAAAGAGGGGCCTTTCACATTTTTCATTTTGTTGCAATCTACAACCTTACCAGTAGATGTCACTAAATTCTACACACAGTTCCTTTAAATACTGAAAATGTCCTTATAAACTATTATGACTTTGTGGCAGGGTGTTTTCAACCATGAGGGATTATAAACTTACGCCGCCGACTTTTTCAAAAAATCCACCGTGGCCCCCAAAGTGGATGAGCTGCTCGTTGAAGAACCAGGTGAACTTGAGCTCCAGAGATGGATCGTGGCTGACTTGACAGGGCAGGACCACACTCTCCCCCACGGTGACGTCCAGCGTGGACGGCTGGGTGGTGATGATGGTCGGCTCTGAAAACACACAATCACATCCATGCATGTTTGGTCAAACACGTGACTCTGTTCCCCTTTTCCAGGCATTACCAGTACAGGAAATGGCTTTGCAAAAAAGCCAAGCCCTTCCATCATCCTTATGGATATGTCAGACTCAGTTAATAGAAGGATATACGGGACAGGGCACACAGCAAACTAGGGCACACAGCTACAATAACTGGTATTAGTTTCGGCCTGAGCTTGTCTCTGTGGGGACTGGGAGATGTGTCTCTCCTGCATCCTGAGAAGCCTCCATGTGTCACTGTCAGCTCAGCCTTCGGCCCGGAACTCCCCCAGATCGGTCCGAAATTCCCAAAACGCACCACTAGGAAAACAGTAAACACCAGTGAGCACTTCCTCTAGTCGGAGCCACTCTCTTTTCAAGCCTGCAGTGCATTACAATGGCATCACATGGGAATAAGGCAGGCGTCCCTTATCTGCACTTGTGTGTGAGCAGTGGAGGAGGAAAGTGGAAGGACATGAGAGAGGCGGGATGAGAGGGAGAGGCTTTGTTCTGAGAGTGTACAACACCTGTCTCCCTCTTGGGGGTGCTGTGATTACTTGGTTGAAATTGCCACTCTGAGCACACAGACTAAATTAACCATGGCAAATGATCCCTGGACAGGCATAGATTCATGTAGAAAGTGCCGGCAGTGCAGTCTTCATCCAGAGTGAATTCGATACCTTCATTGCATTGGCCCGTTCCCTCCCTGCCCCTTCCCTCACTGACTTACACACACACCAACAGCATGGGCTCCCAGTGTGATTTATCTAGTCGTTTTCTGGTATCAGGACAGAATGCTATCAGCTGGTAGGTTTAGTCATACACACAATGAAAGTGTGTCTAAGAGCCTTGGTCTTGTATTGCTGGGGCTAAATGGTGAGCGATGGCGGCGCTGTAAAAAGGTTGTAAAAACACACAGGAGGTATTCAAGGGGACTGTATCGGTTCTGTTTCTAAAGGCTGCCTTGTAGAACAAGTGCAGAAAGGAAATAGAAAGTCTAAAACATTTAAAAGGTACGAAACACTACTCTAAAAAAAAAGAAAAAAGATAGAGAGTGTCAGGGCTGTTTCGCAGTGGTTTCATGGTAAGAGCGTTACTCTAAATGACACGAAGAGGATGGAAGGCTCAGGAAGGATCTGCAGGGGAATACTTACATGGATCCACAGCTAAGCATATTTTACTCCTCTATCCCTGCAACATGGAAACATACTATAAACATTTATGTGCTTTATTGTGTCTCCTGTGGGGTTGCTGCTTTTGCCTCTTTTCTACCATGAACTCGTCTCCTTGTGGTTTGTGCTGCCTGGCCTCATATTGCCTCCAGGGATTCACTGTGACAATGATGGTGGGAATATGCTCCCTTATTACTCTCCTCTGTCATCATTTGTGACAGATTATATGGACAAGCAAGGTTGGTTACACAACCGCACACTGGGCTCTTGAGCATAATTTGATTGATTTCTATCTTGTATAATGCCTTGTTACCTACTGCCACTGTAAATGAGAGGATAGTAACCCGCTCACTTAGCAGGGTCAATCAGAGACAAGATAGAGAGCACCTCAGTGAGTGCTGCTCAAGTGGGTCAAACCAGTGTTGACGGGTTTCTACACCTGTTACATTTCATGGTGTTTATCATTAATTGATGAACTTCCATTAATCAAAGATGTATAAAAACCTATGTTTCATAATGTTTAAAACATGTAAAAGCACCCTGTTAGCCTACTGCTTTAGACATACCACATAACTACAATGTCCTGTATTGTATCTCATACCTCTCTCTTTACCCATTATTTGTGTCTCTCTTTGCACTTCCAACCATTAAATAAAGGCAAAAATGCATTCTTTGAAATAATAAAAGAGAATATCTGTGCTAATGGTTCACTGCAAGGCTGCAGCATTGATGTTTGTAGCCTTTAGAAAACATTTACATTGCCTGTCATGAATAGAATGAGGTAAAATAATTTACTGTTCATAAAAAACCTACCTAGCAAATAGAAATTTGAACCTTTGAGTAGCTGGTCTTCATTGCATTTCATTTTCATGTAGATCATTAAAAAAACAAGAACAATAAGCAAAAAGGGCTTTTTGGGGAATAGGGTATATCTGTGCAAATCCCATTTATGAACTTGTTTTTGTAGATAATATCATGACTTTGCTGTTGGCGGGGCTCAACCAGTCACATAAGGGCGTCGTTATTCTGGGCTGTCACCTCTGTGGTTAGAGTCGTGTTATGTTTCAGCAGTTAAAACTAATTGGTTAAAGTTTAGGAAAGATATCTTGCAGTGTCGGCAGTGTGTTATATTTTTCTTACTGTCAACAAATTCATTGAAGGGAACAATACTAACATGTAAAATACTGTCAGACCTCTTGTAAAGCAGTCCATTTGTTCCTAACATGAAAATCTTAAAAACAAAAAAAACTTTCATTTTTAAGGCTGAACAATTTCCTAGCAGCTGGGCACTGTAAATTGTATATTTGTTGGGGTGATTCTGTGCTGCAAATTTGAACCCAAGAGAGTATTTCCACCGGGACAGTGTATATGGGACTGAATTGATATCAACTACATTGCCCATGTTCATAGTAGTGAATGAACATATCACTCTGTGCAGTGTTGTAGTGTATATATGTGTTTTTCATAGTTTTAGGACAACAAAAGGAATGAGAGGACTTTGGATACACAGACAATACTTAGCAGACGTTAGTAAGATATTACTTAGATCATTCATTGTTGTTTTTTGTGTTTTTGTGAGATGTCACACAATCACAAAATATCACCTAAAAAGTCATATTATTTTTCTAAGCCAACCATCTATGCTGAACTACTCCCCAAAGACATAATGTGATGGTATATATAACAATGTCACAATACTTTCACATTTACTACTCAAGTCCAAAATTACCCCCACAACTTCAAGAGATCATTTTTCAGGAACATGTATAGTTATTTATGATGGGAGTCTAAATCCTTTAGTGTGTTGTGACTGGCAATGAGGGCAACAACTATGGCAAGCCATTTTAACATTTAATAGCTAGACTGGTTATGTACTACAGTCATCTGTAATTCATCTCTTCCTAGTCAAAATGAACATTTCCACAGTGTCATTCTTCCTAGGACACATTATGTCACTTTTGTCATTCACGTGGATTGGGCTTTCAATTTCAAATAATTACATTTCAAAGATGTTATGAATATCTCACGGTGTCCTATCTACCCATAAAGATTTCCACAGTTCAATTCAGCAAATGCATTGTTTCTAATCATAATTATAATCAGAGATATCTGGAAATTTTACTAGTGACACGAATTGTGGATTGTGAATATCTGCAATGACAATTTTGCTAGTAACAATGTATTTTGGACATTCAAAATTACATTATGGGTATATATGGGGTGGGGTTTTTTCTCATTTTGGGTATCTGATATAAAAATAATGACTACTAACAAATTGATTGTATCTGAAATGAGAGTAATTCCTAGTAGGAAATCTATTCAAAAATTCAGTCTATTGAAATCTTCTTTTTAACTAGGAAGAATTGAATAACAGATACCTGTAATATATATCCAGTCTAGGTATTGAATGTTAAAATGGCAACTTATACTTATGTTATACTCATAGTTGTAGATATCTTGAAATACAATGTCTACTTCTAAGAATACTATTGTGTATATCTTTAATTACCATTCTGACTAGTGGGAATACAGTTTTGACCAGGAGAAAATGCTATTACGGATATCTAAGATGTAATTACAGATTGGAGTGTAGTTCGATTAAATGTTCAAACAGCTTGCCATAGGCTACGAGCTACAGCCAATTAAAGTGCATTTCCCATGTCTCTTCTTGCATGTATTTTCATTACAAAACATAGTCTAGAAATCATACAAACTCGTTGGGGATTCCTCCTGGTGAAAGATCTTGTAATGTGTGACCTCCTGTTGCTGATCAGTCATGTAGAGTGCAAACCACAAGATTCCCAATTACAAGACAGAAAGTTATGTAATATGAACAGTACAGTGATCTGACGAATTTGAAAGTCATGCGGTGTGACCAAGGCATTAGGTGAATGATGTAAGCTTGAATAATGCATCGAGGAGGGTACTGAAGAGCCATGAGCCATGTGATCTGTGGATTTGGAGCAGTGCCTCACCCCCAATCCTTCAAACTGAGATTCATGCAGATGATGCGACAGCATGCAGGTTCAAGACAAACACAGACTTCAGAAGGAAATGGTTATTCACAGGTAGATCATAAGCCTTTTTGTAAAAAGGATCAACAAAATCTGACGGTACACATCAGACTAAGGTTCACACCATGTAGCCAAAGACTCAAAAAAGTGAGGACAGGAGGAAAACCAACCCATGGGGTCATGTTATTTATCTCTACTTTCTTATGTTTAAGTTATGGTATGGTATTATTTTCAAATGCAAGTCAGGTACCCATACTTAAAAGGGAACACATGGAACAAGATTTGAAAACACCAACACAATTTATAGCATGACCTGCTGAACTATAGCAACCCATATTCAAACTGAATGTAACATGGAATCTTAAAACAAACTGCATAACACTATTTCACCCACCCAATGAAATCGGAGGGTGGAAGGTGGAAGCTATTTTATATCCCATTTATATGAAATTATTCATGGCATGTGAAACTATTTTCTTTTAAGAACAATTAGCTTTTTAAAACTATGACCTCTGAGTGGTGGAAAGGTTGATTATTTAAAGACATTAAAAACTAAACAAAGAACTGTTTATTTTGGCCCTGGAGTGGTTCAGATGTGTCATTTTACCAACAAATGTATAGTATTGTTCGAGTGTGATAACAGATTTATATTCTCATCTAAAATAGACAACACTTCACATATTCTACACGTGAGTACAGATCAGAGCTGAATACTAGAAAGACAGAAGACTAAAAGGATTCTCAGTTCTAAAGGCACCGTTTCACATCAAAAAGTATTAATGTATGTATGAAATACATTACTTACACACTCTTATTTATATGCGTGACATACAAAAATAACGTACAAAGCTGACATGTTAACGCAGTTGTTATTCCAATTACTTTTACTATTGAAATTTTCCAATTCTAATAGTTACTCTAAACTTATTTCTCAATATACGGCTCAGCTTAAAAACAAATAAGAATGAAGACATTTTTCAAGAAAGCAGCCAGACCCTCATTCACACAATCACACATCTAAAAACTGGATCAATTCCAAATGAATCAGCCTCATTCCACGTGAGTCCAGACAGCCCACTGTAATTCTTCAACAGCCTCACTGTCCAGACAAACTACCTATAGCACATTATATGATCATTTTGCTGTATTCTTGTTAAGGAGATACATATACACAAGAGCCACAGAGAAAGCTTTAACCACGAGAGAAGAAATTAGCAACCAAAGAGACAGAAAGAGAGAAGGTGTATCTGACTGACGTTTTCTTATGTCTTCTTTCTTTCATGGAGATGAAGTAACTTATCCATGACATAATGTCCATTTGTGGCTGTTGGTCATCTTGTTTGTTAACATAACTGTTGGTTAACCAGTCTGATATCACAATGACAAACTGGCTAACTCTACTGGCTGTTTCATTTAAATTATGTTGTTAAATTTCAATTATTGATGAGAGGAGTTCACTTTAGAGCAGCAGCATGTTGGGCTGCCACACTGACCTGCTGTGGGTCCAGACTGGACAGCTGAGGCAATGAGGCCTGACTCTGCACCAGCAGAGCGGTGCTCTCCATCCTGTCCCTGGTGGTGCCGTGCTAGTCCAAATCCATTCTCGCCGTTAGATTAACAACAGTGATCAACTGTCCTTGACTACTTCTATAACAAGCTAACTATATGAATCTATCTTACAGTGGTAAGCAATGAAGATTAAATAAACAATCAGTGGACCAATGCAATGTCAATATTATATAATATTATGTGGTTTGCATCATGTGAATTTGCCAATCATAGATAAAAATGAAAAAATGAAGTACATTGAATTGATATATGAAATCCTGCCCTAAGGAGGACAGCAGGAGCCTGTCCTCCATATACTGTAATATGCTTTCACAAATTACCCTTCCCCCTCTGACATGCCCTACAGGTGTCGCTGTTGAAGTATTTTATTCAGAATTTTTAAAAAGGATTTTTACCAGAAATATTTTATAAACTGAGATTTGGTATTGGTTTATTTCAACCAATTACTATTTTTTTTATATTTTGATTTCCCTCTCGCCTCTCAAAAACAGAGAAGCAACCTCCTGTGCCTCTATGGATGAGCCTCCTCAGATTCAAAGGTAAATTACTGTAACATTATGCATTGCATTCCATGTAGCTGAAAAAGCCCTTCAATCCTCAGTGTAATCTCTCAGGTCATTTTGAAACAAAACTTCTGTGACCGTTTTAAAAGGAAATCATTCCACTCCCAATTTTTTCCTTCCAGTTGCTTTTCACACCAAGTAGAATGCTTTCATCAGCACATCACAAACTCTTTTGACGTGCTTTTTTGAATGCCATTCATTTTTCAAAGGACATATCAAAGGTCTCTCAAGGACAAACTTCAAATGGAGGAGAACCTTGTGTATGTCGCTCAACAGACACATACAAAATGCTCTCAATAGCGTATTCATATGTTGTGCAGTGGCAAGACCTAAAATCACTGAGGCGTCAGTACTGTACATAATGGCGAGAAAGGAAGAAAGAGCTGCATTAGCACAGCTACAGGATATCCCAAAAAAGAACCTCATTACTATCCACAGAGCAGAATGGCACAGGAGGAGAGTCAGAAAGAGGGCCAGGAAGTGTGAAACCGCATTGCAAATACCACTGCTTTTATGAAACAGCAGCTAGGACAGAAACACAGCGGACATCTAAGAGAAGGTTGACCAGTAGCTCAACAACTCTTACAATGAGCACAAGTGAACACAAGAGCAATATTTAGACAAATGCAAAGCATTGATGACACTGCCAGACACCATTGCTGAATTCAACATCAAGGAGCCTACTCTGAAGGAGATGCAGGAGGTCCTGAAAGGCACAGGAACAAGCTCAGCTCCAGGACCTAGTTAAGGGCTGTAAAAGTTTAACAAGAGGTGCCCAAGGCTATTTCACTGTCTATGGAGGATCTTCAAGGTGTTGTGATCTAGAGAAAGGGGAGGCTGGCCCAGCAGTGGAGGGTTGCTGAGGCTGTCTGGATTCCAAAAGGGGAGAACTCAAGTAACATTTTGTTGTTCAGAACCATCTCATAAGGCACTGAAAGCAAGGTATTCAGTATTGTTGCCCAATGTCTGATGGAGTACCTCCTGAAGAGCTACTTTATAGACACCCCAGTGCAGAATGGGCTTGTCCCAGGCATGGTGTTGAAGTCAAGGATAGCAATGGATAAGTTCTTCTTCATCCTAGAAGGCATTCACATCCCGTCTATTACTGAGAAGCCGATCAGAATCCTAGGCAAAGTCTTTGATAGCACCTTAAAGACTCCAATCAATGAGCTAGGAGTTGCAGTCATGGCTGAATTAAGAATCAAGTTTTTGATGCAGTTGTTGAACAGCGTTCTTCCCAGGCCAACCAACCCATATCGCTGAGGGTTGGCTGAGATTCCAACATGCTCCCTATGTCACTTAAGAGGATCACTCAAACACATCCTTAACTGTTGCCAAAAGGCTCTGGGAGAGGAATGCTATCACTGGCATCATGACCAGGTCCTGAAGACAGTGGCTGATTTCATCTGCATGGGGAGCAGCCAAGCCAAACAACAGCACCCAGAAAGATAAGCCATTGCATTTATCAAGGCAGGGGAGAAACCACAGGCTCAGGCAAGGATGTCAGACAGGCTCTCATCACTGCATGAGGTTTGGCAGATGAAAGTCAACCTGGGGAAGCAGCTCATTCCCAGAAATCATTGCAGTGACCACACTAAGGCCAGACATGGTCCTGATGTCTGAAACATCAAGGCAAGGGATTCTGCTGGAACTGACTGTTGCCTGGGATGACCAGATGGAGGAGGTCTACAAGAGGAAGAGGGCCAAAATAAGGACTTGTTTGGAGAGTGCCAGAAGCAGGGATGGTAGGTGCAATGCATCCCTATTGAGGTGGGCTGCATAGGCTTTGTTGGCCAGTCTTTCTACAGGTCCCTCAATCTCCCTGGCATCACAGGACTGCACAATAAAAAAAAACATCAAAAACACTACCAAGGCTGCAGAGAAGGCATCCAAATGGCTATAGATCAAGAGAGGGGGAGGATCTGTGGATTACACAGGCTACTTGGACACAAGTTAGGGCCTTATAAACCCTGGCTGGGTCACCTGAACCATGGTGTAGGATTGTTGATAGACCCGAAAGACCCCAGGTTACATCACTGGATGTGTATAAGTTCTATGTAATAACCAGAAACCTGATGGTGATCACTAAAAGATGACTGATCATTATATTTCTATAATGCCATCAGGAATCACACATTGCATTCTATCACACAGTTGCTGGCATTTAACATGGACAGAAGGGTTTGGTATAAAACTGAAATCCACTTCTGCCCTTTCCCTTTTGATTTATTCTCTACACCTCAAAAAAGCCCCAAAGTGAGTAAATCATTGATTAGTGTCGTATATCTACGTTTAGTTCCAATCTCATGTGACTCAAGAGCTCTGTGAGATTGCAATTGTAAGCTAAATGCTAATATCAGCATGCTAACATGCTCATAAAAGCCAGTTTCCATCCAAATATTGTTTGAATTTTAACAGAATTTCCAAAATAAATGGCAAAAGAAAGTATGAATCAGCATGTTTCAATCCACTACTATCAGTGCCATTATACTATTGCAGCAAAAGAGAATGCAACAAGATGACAATGAAAAGGGTGCCAGTCAAACCTCCAATAATGGAAAACCATGTGGAAAACGTGATGGAAATAGGGCATTTATATGTGTTTCATGTATCGATTTAAGGTACATCACAGATTTCTTTTCCTCTGACACTATTTATCATCTCTCTAGAGGAACGGAAGCTTATGCGATGATTAAGTCACATTCTTCATTCTTTTGATTTATTCATCAGGTCCGTTTCCATTGTTGCCTTTTCTTTTTGACTTTCCAATTCTCAGCATTTCCACTCTGGTTTCTTTATGCACAAATTGAATGTGCATAAAAACAGGTGGATGAAAACACACTCAGTGACAACTCAAACATGCTGATGTTTAGCACATATGTTTATCGTGTTCACCAGCTTAATATAGCATGTTACCATGCCAACATTTCCTAATTTACACTAAACACAAAGCATAGCTGAGGCTGATGGGAATATTATTAGTTTTGCAGTATTTGGTCATAATTCAAATTATTGGACAAAATCAAATTGACCTGATGATGGCGCTACATGAAAAGTCAGGGTTTCATATAGATCATTAGGATTGATCATCTGGGAAACATGGATGCATTTACACAATTTCATGGCAATCCATCTCTTATAGCTGTTGAGATATTTCAGTGTGGCCAACAGTGGTTGACCAACTGACTGACCACGGAAATACATTGCCATCCCTAGAGCCATGTTGATAACATAGCTGAAAAGGGCTAAATAGAACATGATAGTGACAAAATATTTCCCTTTCTGCTTTCTAAACACCTCCAAAGGAAAGGGTGTAATGATATGTCAGTGTTGATGGATTATCTTTAGGGTTTACAGAGGCAAACAGAAGTGAACACAGTATGATCTCAGAAGTTTTGAGTTCACTGACCATCTGTAATGATCGGAGGCAACCCTAATTGCAACGGCTCATCTCCAGTGTAATCAAAATTCACAGAGCACGTCTATAATCAAGTGCAATTAATCTGCTAATATCCCCCCAGTGTTGGAATAATGGGGACATTAACAGGGCTCATCTGTTGTGACTGCTCCGGTGCTGTTTGCTAGGTGGCTTATTCACAGCAGGAGACGCTGAATGCTTTTTGACAGGTATTTTTCAGCATTCATATCACCAAAGTCAATTTGAATAAACTACTGTCATCTCCTATAATGGTTGCTCCCACAACACAAATTTCTTCCCGCTAAACAGGTTTCCAATCCTCAGTCAAATAGTGCATGTAAATTACCCCATCCCATTTTCCAAACAATATTGATTGTGACAGAGAGGCATAAGATCATATACAGGAACATTCGTACATCAGCTGCAGAAAACAGCTTTAACATATGATGATGGAAAGGAAGCGGGTGAGAGAGGGTGTCAAATAAAACCCATATTCCTTTTCACAAGAATAATAAGTGGATAACGGCGCTCTCTATTTATGCTGAGAGGACACACACAGTGTTTCCTCCCAGCTTGATTGGAAAATCACATATAGGCCATCAACCTGAACCTACAGAGAGAGTGGCAGGTTTCATCCCCCCCCCTCCAAATGCTGATTGGCTGGTGTTTCTCTACCATTTTCATTTCATAGTATATGATAAATTGGTTAAATGGACAATGTAGAGTGTAACTGACACGGTGTGGCAATGCTGTGCTTTTCATTATACTTCAAAGTCAAGCTCCTTTCAGGAGCAAATTCAGGACAATTAACATGTACACGTGCAAAAATACAAACACACTGAAATTTTACATTGTTAATTTCTTCCCTTAAATTATGCAAAGGTTACTGATTATTTTTGTAGAAAGGCAGAGTCAATGGGAGGCAGAGTGAGGCATCAGCATAAATCAGCAGCAAGGTGCACTCTAAGCTCTCCCTACATCCTTGACTGCTGCTGACTTTCAAGCATTCATAATATATGAAATCTGTCTTTTATAATTCAACAGAAAAAGGAAACATGCCTTGATAGTGATTTACAGAAGACAGAGCTGTTCCAGAGTTTAAAAAAAAAGTCCATTATGTGATGTGTATTCTGGTAAAATGAGAATTACTGTATAGATACATTTGTCTTGCTGTTATTCACATTGGTATTAATCAATTTTTTTTCAAAGTATTCAATCAAACACTAGTCTGTAGGACAAACAAGTCAATTAATCTAGGTCTCTATGGCAACTACTTGGCAAAATTTGGGTGAAAAAACTGCAACCCCTTTGCTGTTTGATATAGTATTCCAAAGGATTTTTACAGATTGCTAACTTCTAGAAGAAAGACAACTGAATGGATTGAACCCTTCAGCAAAAATCATAAACTACAGAAGAAGAATGAGAAGCTTTGTCTTCTAGACGTTATAAAAAATGATTTTTCTTTTGAGAGTGGTGGAAAACACAGCAGTTCTCATCATATATTCTGGGAGATTGAGAAGCACCACTTTTTAAAAATTTTTTTTTTTGGGTTCTTCATACCTGTGTAGTTCATACCCTACCAGGTGAAAGGTTTATACTGAGACAGGCAAACAATAAGTGCGTGCTGCATGACTACAAGTGTTTATACTTAACTGTATTCTCTCTTAAGTAGGTAAATAACAGCTCGGAGTGAATTTGCAGAGCATGATCCCGCCTTCAGGGTTTGCTTTATCTCTGAACATGCTGCATGTAGTGAAACTCAAGAAATGCAATGGCAGTTGCCTGGTTTGTCTACAGATTTGATGCAAATATTCCATGATCTGCTGAAATATACTTGTAAATCAATATCAAACCTTTTGAAATATGAGGCATGAGCTTTCCTCCCTAAGGCCAATATGGGGAAGATCAATAATTCTATAAATCTACACAAGCAAGCCGACAAGGAAGGTCAAGGCGGAACAAATAACAATAACACAAATAAACCATGCAACATCTGTGAAAAGGGGGTCACAGTGAGGGTATAGTTCACTGAATATGTCAGCAAGTCCCCCAGGAACTCGAGGAGGTGAGAACACTATCCCCCATGGAAATAGGACAGAAAAACAGCAGTGTGCACAGAATAAAGCCATTCAATGCACAGCACTTTATACCCAGCTCACATTCATTTTTAATGAAGTATAATAAGTCACAGCACCAGAGCAGAAATGCAATCCCCAGCCCAGATGATCTAGCAACACTAGGCCTTTTTCACACAGCGTATCCTTTGACAGTACTGGAGGCACCAAGGCAGTGAGCTGAATGTTTTCAACACCTCTGCAAACAGACATGGCAACCGAGGTGTCTCAGTCTCTCTAGTAATGACAGCACTGAAAAAAAGCCCTGCTCCTCAAGGCTTATCAAAAGACGAGGAGAGGGCAAGGTGGTTGGATGCTTCAAAAATCAGTGTTTGTCTTTACTACCTTGGTCATATTTTATTTATGAAATCGAATAATTCTGTGTAGTTTTCAAGGGGCAGAATCAAATAACAAGTGACTTTGGCGTGCTGTCACAGTGAAAAACATGTTTGAAAAAGATGTCCAGTGGATTATTAGTCTGGGTCCTTGCTGACTGAATTGTAAAAGAGACTTTGATGAAATGTAAAGATGAAAAAGGACAAACCTTTAACTGTGATGCTTCCTGTGCTGCTCGCCACGCCAAACAGGTTGCTTGCCACACAGGTGTAGAGGCTTGCGTCAGATTTGGTTACGTTCCATATGCGAAGGTTACCGTTGTGCAGAATGGAAACCCTGTGGTAAAAAAAAAAGAGAAAATGTTTTTAAAAAAAGCTTTTATTTTGCTGGCGTGACATCAGCTTGCACTATTATTAACACATGCTGCAATCCACAGTTAGTAAAAATTTAACAGTGTGGCATGATGCTGGCATACAGCAAAGATAAGTGACTAACACTGGGCAGAGAACATTTCTCAGTGTCCCTAATTAAGTTCTGCTTCTTTGCAGATGACAACGATGAGAAATAGGATTGCATTTTCGGGGGGTGATTAATTCAGTGCATGACTTCAAGAAATCTAGGACAACAGTGGCTCCATGCCCTTTATACAATGGCCACAAGTGCTTCAAAAAGGTCAAAAGGCCTTAACGGAACTTGACATTTTCTAAATAACAAGCAAAAATGGAAATTGTGCCCTTGAAAGCTAGGTACTGTGGGAAATCAAGGGTGGACCAACTCATCAAAGCACACTGAATTTTAATTATGTGAAATGCTCTGCTGAATCGGCAAACTGTAAATATGAAACGGCGTCAGCCTGACTGTGAGAGAGGGGAAAATGATGTGTGGCCAGTAAATTGCTCTGTTCACCTACGAACAGAGTCAAAGGAGTCAGAGCAAAGTAAACAGGCTCATCCACTGTTAGATAGCAGCAAGGTTCTTACATACTGCAGAATTATCTAAAGAGGAGAGCTGGGTTTTTTTTAGTGATGGTTCTTTACTTACACAAGTTATTCCACTCATATGTTGGCACATACACAGACACTTAAAGCTACATCAATCAATACATTCCTTTATATATTAACAACTGGTTAAGTGCACATGTGTAATGTGAAAGTGATTGCTTGTAGTGATGAACCCACTGAGGATTATGAGCTGACTCTGCAGATTCCCTCAGCTCCACAGAGCATTTTGGTGTGTTTCAGCTCATTGTTTTGGGTTTATGGCCCACGTCTGTTCTCATTAAGCCTATTTCCTAATGAACAACTATGCTCTTATAAACCCACTGACTGGCAGATAAAGTTAGTGAGCAGTTGTTATACAGTGTTCCTATGTCAAAGTTGGTTTTACAGTTTGCTGTGCTGCCCCCAAGTGGCCAAAAAGAAGTCAATTAATAAAGGTTTCCTGTAAGCATCTAAGCACATTTACCTTTAAAAGTAGAAGGTCGAGCTAGTCTAGGTGTAGTCAGCTGGTGCCTTTAGAGAACCTCTTTATAAACCTGTGTCAAATGTCCAAAATCACCATAAACCCCACCAGTTATAACACTGATGGCTATTTCTTTGTCCCTTTGTATTTATAACTCTTGCTACAAAGCACTAATCATCTTTCTGTCACTACTGTATTCTAATAATTACGACATGAGTTCATTAAACCTGCAATCATATTTTTTGGACACTTGGGGGCAGTGCAGACAAGTCACTGTCACACAACATATCACCTTTGAAGTTGATATGACAAACTGGTCAGCAAACAGTTGCCTATATGGAAGCTACTGAGGAACATAAGCTTTCATTAGCTCTATTTTTGGTCTTGCGGGAGACATCAGCAGCAAAAACATTCCACTATGTTCACCAGCTAGCTGCTAATTATCTGCTGTTTATTGCTGGGAAGGTAGTTTGAATGGATTTTTGCTGAAAAAGGCTGACTGTTTTACGAAAGAGGTGAGAGTGATCCAAACAGTAAAGGTATGTGCTCTAAGCTCAGTGAAAGTGCAGTAATGTGATAATCCTCTGTGGGTTTGTACCTACACATGACCCGTTTTACCTACAAGTATGACATCATGTAAAACAACTGCTGCTTTCAAGTTGCCAGTGCCAGATTTTTATAATAATAGAAAGTAATCAAAAAAGTAAGTAAAGTAAGATTTATACACACTGTTCAGCTGGCAGATTGTTAGCTATTACTCTGACCCTGTATATTTACTGCTATAACTGTAAAGCACCAATTAAAACCGTCTGTCACCACTATATTCAAATACTCAGTGCGTGACTGCATTAATTAGCAGAGCAACAGGTTTAAAGATCCAAAGCAACAGAGCATGTGAAACGGCCCTGCTGCTCCCCTAAATCAGCCGAAACATACTCCTACTCTGCTTTTGATCAATTCAAAGCAGCTATGTGACAGTTAGAGACACCACAGTGGAATGCGAACCTGAGCTCAGACGCAGAGCATTTTAATAGCCGTGCTAGTCTAAATGACACATGACACACAAAACAGTTCATCAGCTTTTGCTGTTATGTGAGAGCAGAGTGTTTTCTTGTTTGCACCAGTGGATGAGTTTAACTGGATGTACTTGTGAAATGCGGTTGACACAGTGTGACACAGTGTGATATCAACTCCTCCTGCTTCATTGTCTACTTGGGGCCTTTTTTATCAAGTGGTGGATGTGATAAGAAAGTGCAGAGACGTTTAGAGTAAGACAGTCTACTTCTAAAACCGCACGATGCTGCTGAGTGGAGGCTTCTTGGTTTAAAGCAGGCTGGGAGAAAAGTGCTGAATGCAAAGTAGCCAACAATGACCATCAGTTACATGAGGTGCATATCGCAGTGTGGGATGGTCTACACTCTAATGGCATCTAACCTGGAGGCTGATCCATTTGAAGACAATGGCCTATTAAATGGCACCACGGTCATACAACTGACCATAAACCTGAGCAGAGTAAGCACAATTAAAATAAATACTAAACATTAATTACATTGTATTGCTGGTTCTCTGATGACTCAGGTTATTTAGAGGATAAGAGTGGACTAAAGGCTTTAGCACATACACATCTACCATTAATTAACCAGTGAACTTTTTGTAATCAGTGAGTGTGAAAACAAATGGGAAAACATATAATTGTAACTAGAACAAGCTCTAACCTAATTCAAGTCAAACAGCACAGGGCTCACAGCAATACCTCAACATAACTAAATACCTGCATTTGTGCACTGCGCTGTGTATATCCACAATCCCCTTATCCTCAGGGACAAAACAGGTATCATGTGACTTGCGCACCATGCATCTTGTAAGAGGAGGCTCTGTGGAGAGCGAACAAGTGGTGCTGCATATGAGCACAATGGCTCTTACAGAGTGTTAAATCCTCAGTAGCTCTCCTGCGGAGCCAAGATGGTTCTTGGCCATTCACCGCATTGTCTGCCTTTTTAAAAACATTTTTTTATAAAAGCATTATATGAAGACCGGGGAGGCACTTTCCTTTCAGTGATGTTACAGAAAGAGGAGCAGACCAGCTGTCTGCATAAGTGTTCATCATTTTAGTTTGAAGCTAATGGAAGAGAAGATGAGGTCAAATATAGTGGAAGTCAGCCGAAGCACAGCGGTGGTGAATAAGAGATGGAGGCTTACTATTAACACGTTTCAGTTTTGCTCCTGCCTTCCCTCTGCTCTGCCACGGCCCAGAAAACACGTCTGTGCGATGCGCCCATTATGTGAGGAGGCATTTCCCACCTCCATCCCGAGGAGAGCCGACGGGGGGGCAGGTATCAATAATTCACAGGTGACATGAACACAAGTGCCACTCCTTTCATCCCTTGCCTCACACACAGGTTTAATGGACTCGGCAATAATTCTCCTAAAAGGAGGCGATTATTTTGAACAAGGCGAGATGGCCAAATGCACTCGTGTAATCCTAAAAAACACAGGTGTGTATTTTGGGGGTGAGATCAAGCCTCTGAGGACAGGGGCTATACAGTGTTGATCCTCCCTGCTTCTGTGACAAGATGAAAGAGACAAATAACATCAGTCACAGAGCAGCTATCATGGTGTACTGTGAAGTGGAAATCGCAGGGAAGAGCCAGCTCCAAAGTAAAAAGAAAACAAAAAAAAAACACAACCTGTTTTTGTTATTTCCTTACATTCTCTTTGAGACGCTGTTAACAGATGCAGGCGTTGGTTTTTGTAAGCTTCCTCACAATCAAAAAGGCACTTGAAAACCACGTTTTGATGTTTCATTCAGACATATTTTGTCTTTGATCTGTTTGATAAATTCTACATTGTGAGAGGAAAACTGTCACAGTCCAAATAATGAGTTCCAAAAAAAAAAAAGAGGAAAAAAAGCAAGGAAACTGCGTCGAGAGCAGCCGCTTTGAACTAAGTGTGGGCCTGAGATGTGTAGTGAGTTTTCTAAAAGGCAGCAGCAGGAGCCTCGTGCTCGGATTGGTGAAATTAGCTCGCTCTCTATATAAACACACTAACTCGCTAATGCTGCTGAAGAATTGGAGTGTACTCATAAAAATTCAACATGCAAACAATATGCATAATCACAGATCAGAATGTGATTTGAGAGTTCCAAAAAAGGGCCGTTCATGAATACTTAGTGACTCTGAGATGCCATGGCTGATTGGTAGCATGACTGCAGGGTGGAGGCCTGTATGCGTCTCTACTTAATTAACAGGGTAAATAAAACTGGCTTGTGAAAATAGGGGTTAAGATTCTATCAGTGGAACTACTCAGCCATGAGACCACAGGAAGAGAGATCGTCACAAGCTTACGGTGATTTTCACCAAATAATTAGTCTCAGCTAAGGCC
Organism: Scomber scombrus; assembly: GCF_963691925.1. Taxonomy (NCBI): domain Eukaryota; kingdom Metazoa; phylum Chordata; class Actinopteri; order Scombriformes; family Scombridae; genus Scomber; species Scomber scombrus. The sequence goes on from NC_084972.1 coordinate 6,457,975, forward strand.
TTCTATACACAAAGATTACTGCCTCAGTGCACACACATACCACTTGCTCAACTCGCCACTGCTGCAGCCATTCTCTTCCAAATACCAGTTAACTAAATGGAAAAAAAGTAAGTATTAAAAAAGCACTGCAGGGTAAGTGTTTGATATTGTGTTTGCCGGCCGCGGCGAGCTCAGAGATAAGGTGAGGTGTGTCTGCGTTACCATTTCCGACCCCCATTGACCATCATCGACCTACCTGCGGGTGATGTTTCTAATCATAATTGTATCAAAACGTCAGTGTTGCTAACAGTGCCTGAGGCAATAATGTGGTGAGTGTGCGGAGAAAGAGGCGAGGTCACCATATCCTCTGAGCCGGGACAAGGGGTGGGACCTAACTTCAGGTGTTGATCTATGCTCTTGCCTGCTTTAAAAACCCTGAAGTGTATAGGGGGGTGGGGTTGTCTGAGATAAATTGAAAGGCTGTCTTTCCTAAGGTTCCCCACAGTGTGCTGTGCTGGAGAGAAACGGCCTTGTCAGCTGCATAAATCAAGCCCAGCTGTGCAGCGTAGACCCGGAACGCTAGAACCTGCAGAGTGCAATGCAACTGCGGTACAACTTCTCAGATGTTTCCTTTTATGCAGCTTTATGAATTAAAAGAACGTGCATTCTGCTTTCATGTGAAGTCGTCAACATCAAGGTTAACGCTCAATTAGAGACCGCAAAGCAGGTGCACTCTTGATTTTTGTTGTCGTTCTTTCAGTTATCAAAGCGACTGGCTGACACCGGTGAAACAGGGACACCTGGGCATTTACTTTTGACAATTCTCCGATACAGGTGTAATTGATATTGATTTTTGCTGTACTCAGACCTGTACCAATGACTCTCATCTTGTCACATGGATCATTAGCCGCAGCAAATGATCCCGGTATTATCACATGGCCGTATGATAGGAGATGATTAACTTGGAGCTGATTTGAAATGTAAATCTATGCCTAACATTTAAATGCAACAATAGAGACAATCCACGAAACCCTTGATCATAACTCTGCTGCATCAATGACAGCTTAGTTCTTGTCAAACATACAAAATAAATATCTGAAGACTGAAATATCTCAACAAATATTGAAAGTGGTACCATAACATTTTGACATTCGTGGTCCTCAGAGGAGGAATATTCAAGACTTTGGTCATTTCTTGACTTTTTATTAAGCACCACCATGAGTTTGCCATCTTTAGTTGAACAAATGATGTCTTCACAGGACAAATTGTGATGACTTTGGTAATCTAGACTTTTTATAAAGAGCCATCATAGATTAAATGTCTATTTGCCAATACTTTGGTTTATGACCAAATATATACAAAACCCCTGACATTTCCCTCAGCCTCAGCTGTACTTTGTGTTTATTGCCAATTAGCAAATGGAAGCATGCTAACACACACAACTGACAAGGTAACATTGTAAGCACCTGCTGATATTGTCATTGCGAATTTGTTAGCATGCCGACATTATTATTTTTAGGATTTTTTTTGTCATTATTGGACAGTCGGTGGCAGAGAGGCTGACAGGAAACAAGGGGAGAGAGAGCGGGTATGACATTCGACAAAGGTCCCTTGCCGGACTCGAACCAGGGACGTTGGAGGTACATGGCATGTGCTGTAACCACTCTGCTACGATGGCTCTCTAACATTATTATTCAGCTCAAAGCTCTGCCCAAGTGTACAGCCTCACAGAGATGCATGACTATGGACCAAATCTGACCCAAATCTTGACATTTGTCTCTCTATTAATGAAGCTGTATTGTGTTACCTGGATGTGCATTTATTTTACACAGTCAAGAAAGGCACCACTGAATACTTAAGCACATTTGACCCCGAAATCATTAAAAGTGTGTCATGACACTATTTAACTTTAAATTTAGCCCTGACCTGATAGCTATCTTTATTCATTTTTCACAAATATGTAGACAGGAAGCTGCTGGCAGTGATCACTGAGGACCAAAAGAAGAGCTAGAGAAATGACTGCTTTACAATCAAACTACATGAAACACTCTGCGTCCAGTGTATTTAACGTTCTGGGTTTAGGTTTGGAGTATCTGTAATGCTGTAGGAAAGTTTTGGAAAGTTGTGCACCTTTGTAAGAACGATGACAGTTGGTAGGATGGAAAAATAAGTACGGATTTAAAAAAAAAAAAAAGAAAAAAAAAAAAGAAAAGCGAGGAGTTGTGCTTTAAATATGCCAGTGAGTCAGAGCTCAGCCTGATCATATTAAAACGCCTGGTAGCCAAAAAAGGAGCACAAATCACTCCCTCGGTGTTACAAGTTATCAGGCGGCTCGATTACAGTTTACTCTACCAGGCTTTGAGCTTTACCAAAGTATCGCACTGTGCACACAATTACCATCGGTCCTGTAAGAAAATGCCCGTCTGACAGGGATCTTTTGGAGATGTCAATCAAAGCTTGACAACAATATAACAAGTGCTTTTTGTGACCAGTGATGCAGGGAGCTCTTGCTTCAAGACAGCGCAAATGATTATGAATGATTGACACAGAATAATCGCTCATTCTCCGGCTCTCAACAAAGGCAACTGGCAGCAGGGTTATGAGCTCTTTTTCCTATTCAGCTATGTTACCAGTGGAGTAAGTTGCAGGCGGCAATACTTGAAATGACTTTCCTTTTGGTTTGCTGTGTATTGACACTTGTCTCCAGGGCACTGGCTAACATTAAAGCTTCTTTGGCAATATTGTTGCTTTATAAAAACACGGCCAGGGGACAGGGGTGCTGGGCTGCAACGCAAGTATTAATCTTTTGCTCTATGAAATGCACAAACTGCTACTGCTCCAGTGTGTATTACCATAATGTAGGCAGGGAAATGGCAAGTTCTTCCCCATTGCCTCAACAGCTGAGATGAATTAAGCTTTTTCTCTTTTTTTGCATTCTCCTTTGATAGATGCAGCAGGAATTGCACACTTGGTTATTACACAAGCAGTCCTAGGTGCAGTTTTTTACGAAACATTTGAATATTGGATGCTCCATTCCAGGAATGGGTTGCTAGATTTATTTATTAAATAAACAAAAGTTAAGCTTCAATATTCATAATTTTGAGATAAATGAAATTAAATGTACAGCACATTTTGGCACCTGGTCTCCCTTCAACAATAAACGGAGAAACTGCTTACATAATGTCCCCAGGCATGAAAATATTGTCAACTTGTTATCAGTGCTTATAATGAAAAAGTAACAATAAAAATACACTCCAACTCTCTCTCTCACACACACAAACAAACACAGTGAAAATGAATTTTCTCTGAATAAATGCGTAAAAGTGCCTTTTTTTTTTTTTTTTAGGAAGGTGTCTTAATGAAGCAGGCTGACTGAGAACGTCTTAATTCCCGCCTGTGGAACATGATGTGATTGTGTTTGTAATTGCATTGCGAGGAGAGGGAGTTCATCAGGCTGGGCCGTGGAGGGGTTTGTGTATGTACTTCCAGAGGATTCCTTTAATCACAAATTGCTCTCCTGGTTTATTCCCTTCCAGAGATATTCATCTCTTCTCGTGTGTGCTGAGGTATCCCTTCAGGAATAAAGAGCACACATATGTTCCACAGGAAATTGTCAGAGGAACCAAGATGGATTACTCATGCTGCGCTGGCGGATTTTCACTTTGAAAAATGATATCAGCCACAGTCTCCCAGATAAAAATAATCCCGGCGAGCAGTACATGGGATGCAGACGGGTAAAGAGGGTTCTGACCTAATCTCAGCAAACATCTCAGAATTCACTTTATCTGTGGTCTGATATATATATATATATATATATATATATTTTGAGTTTAGTCAGTCAGCACCAGATTCTTTGCAGATGCATGTTTTACAACCCTCCGCCCCACCTCGCTCCCTCCTCCTTTACAATGAGAAAAACTGCTAATTTAGCAGAATGGTGCAGAAAGATGATTGCAATTTTATAGCCCTATTTGATCTGAACTGTTCATGGCTCAAAGGTTATACTCTGAGTGATGCAGTGGGATGTATGGAGACATTACTGGAAGGTAAATTGATCTACTAATTTAATGATACAACAAAATCAATTAAGGCCGATAATCATGACTGACAAACAAAGGCCAATGTACTGTCTGCCCATCAAGGATGTGTCCTAAAATGTAAATCACACTAACCCTAACACAGAGACATCTGAGACATGGCAGTGACACCATATGTACTGTAGTGAGGACTACAGAAGAATTTTGACAGTTTGAACAAAATGCTACTGTAATGTATTTAACACTCTTTATATTCCCCAGGCTCAGCATTAATCTACAAGATTCAAGTCTAGAAACTTACCACTTATAATCAATTGACCATTTGTTAAGCTCTGCCCCCTTAGTAACTGTTGCCAGTCAACCTTTCCATTCTTGCACAGGCAATTTACAATGATAATTGGAGCAGATTTGCCATTTGAAATTCTCATTAATTTTTGGAACAACAGGTCCTTGATTACAAACAGAGGTAGACAATAGCAGCCTTTTCATTTCTAGTCGGCGACTCTTAATTTTGCCAGCTGAAGTGGATGTTCTATTGTGAATGGGTCTTTCTTTAATCAATCTGTAGCCTACCTGATAATAATGTAATATGAAATATTCCTTGGCCTTGAAAGTAACACAAGTTAGGTTACTATGGTATCGGTAATAAGCTAGCTAGTAAAGCGTACAACAAGGAAAATGCTGTTTAATTGTTGGTTTTACAAAGGCTTTAAATAACCCTCCATCCCTGATTCTCTTTATGTAAAGACTATGTTCCTCCTACACCTCCATGCACACAGTTTGAACATGTGGAGAAAACCAAGGCTTCAAAGTCCTGCGTGCCTAGTTACGGTTGCTATGCTAATGTCACTAATCTTCTATTGTGCAGCCCGCTAGAAATGATTTCTCTAATGGGCAAGGCAAATGCCTTTAATCCACCCTTGTCTAGACCACAGTGAGCATTGTGAAGATCACGGGGCCACTCTCATCTAATCCAAATTTATCTGATGATCACAGCGTGTCAAACACATGGTGCAGTGCCCCTGCTTACAGTCACAAATATATCAAGCTACTGATTCATGTTCATCTGCAGTGAAGAGACTTTTGGGGTGGCCAGATGCAAAGGGTTGGACACACAGTATGAAAAAAGATGTCTTGGAATTTGGTTACAGACTATTAATGGAAATCTAATCAAGCATAATTAGCCTGCCTGTAGCTGCACGTTCATGCCAATAATTGTCCAGGTAGCTACCCTGCTGACTTTAGACTAGTATGAAAAAAATTGCATTCTTTTGCCATTAACACATTCTATATAACTACTTTGATTACTAATCAAACTAGCCGTTTACCTGAAATCCCCTCCGAAAGAAATGTAAGTCTTCAGCTCTGCCCACTGATGTTTAAACCAACCCAACGAGATTATTTCTGCCTCCTGAACAGCTCTAACTCTGAGACATGTTTGGATAAATAAAACATTTAATCTGCCGTGTGGATATGTGTGTGTGTGTGCTAGCAGGCACCTCTGAACAGTGTTGCTTGTTGTCTGCAGCTGCCAGGATCAGCAAAGCACTAATCCTCGGTTTGCTCCCATTCTCAGGCGAGGAGGGGGGTTACCGCACTCCTTCATGTGGCTTTTTTAGCTACAGCCAGAGTGGAGTGGTGTAGGCAAAGACAAAATGAAAAGCACCAGTCAGCTGTCCACCGCAGCCTTGTCAGGTAGTAAACCTTTTTTCCTCAAGGCAAAGTAATGAAATAAGTCCTTCTGGGCACATAAGCTCTCTGTATTCAGACCTGGCACTGCTCACGCACACACTTTTAACCTCCGCAGAGAGCCAGAACTCCACTTCACAAGCAGATGTTCAATTAGAGTCAAATGAGGAAATTAGAGATCTGATGAGAGAAAAATGTGAATTGACATTTAAACATGATAAACAGTGTTTTTAATAAGTAGAACAGCATGCAGCCTAAGAATGAGGAGACTGAAATAGTGCCAGGGCCATCCGCTCACACAGATCATTTAATCATCACTTTTATTAATACACCTGTTTCCATGCAGCACTGATTAATTCTAAGTCTTCATAAAATTAAGCCCTGAGACATTTGATGAGACTCTTATTAAAGTCTCCTTGAAACAGGACAAAGGCATCATGGAAAGATAGCGAGATGTGCGATAAGTAAATTAATGCAAAGTTCGCCGCTATGTCTCTTCCGCAGTTTTTCGATGTTCTCCTGACACTTATTCTTTCTGGAGTGCGTCTGGCAGAGCAGATGGGCCTATAAATGGAGATCACTCTGTGAGACATCTCTTCATTTACGTGACAGCCATGCTTATTTGCTCTGCCAATGTAGGAGGGATGTATAATATGCAAGAGGAGCCAGTGTAGCACTGGATCATGACTTCAGATAGAATCTGGCAAATCCAGCTATAGCAAGTGTTGCTCTCTCTACAGGCTAATGGAGTAATCAACATCCAGGCCACATACCCACACAGCCTCCTGTGTCTTCTCACTTAAACTCAGTGAGCCACTCAAGGAACTTGTCACCACTTAAAGCTACAGTATAAACACACCTAGAAGATGATTTCTAAACTGCTCAAGGGGAGAAATGAGTCAGAGAACATTTTGCGATAGGATTTTCTCATGCTCGCTGATTCATGCGCCGCGCTCGCTCTTCGCTTCGTGTGTCAATAGTTTGGCAAAAGTAAAAAGCGGAATTAAAAGAGGCCTCAAAGTGCACATCCGAGCTTAATTTGTGACGAGCGATAAAAAAGGAACACGGGGAGGAAGCAGGGGTTGACATTTGGGCCATTTTGCCGGCGGCACTTGATTTTAAAAAAAAGAAGTAAATTGCGCAGACTTGGATACCGCTGGACGATTAGTGCGTTAAGCTGCTCGGATGTGCCCTCTTTGAGATTTGATTGTGCTTTCTTCTTGACGAGGCTGAAGTAGAATTTGGATGTGAAATTACTGCACAATGAGATACATGGCTCAAAAATATTATAGTTTCTTTTATTTTATTATTTTTACCGTCTTTCGAACCTTGTTTGGCTGTATTTCTGTTTCATACAGATTTACTAAAACCAGTATGATCACATTAATGAACCTATTATGAATTGTATAGTTCTATTGTGTAGGACTAGATGTTATTATCCCTTAGTTGCACACTTGAGGCATGCTGCCAGGATTATGTGTGATGGTTAAGTGAGTGATGGCATCTAGAGGGTTCAGCCGTGAATCCCAGTGTCCCAGGCTGACCCCCTAGATGCCATCTACTCACTTGGGGGCCCAGGTGGAGTCCTTTCTCTTAATCCACAGCCAGTGGCTCCCCATTTCTGCAGTCCCTAAAAGGTCTCTGACTGCCTGCTGGTGGACCTTCCCTCGCACTCCCATTTTTATTGTTTTATATCATTATATGGGTCAATGACTTTTTTTGTGTCGATGTGGTTTAGTCAAATTTAAAGGAGTTAAAATTTGGAAATAAACTTATGAATGACTTGCACACATTCTTTGTGGACCCAGCATGTCTGTTTTTAATCCATTTTGAGAGAATATATTAGACTTGGATTATGGCAAAAATGTCCAAATGGTGTAACCATAATAACACTTAAATACACTGTAGGTGGATAAAATATTTAATATTTATCATTCTTTTGTGGTTACACCATTTTACATTTTCAGGAGCATTCAGTCTTACCTTTGGTAAAAAAAAAATGGAACAAATATAATTTCAAATAAACATAAAAGCAACAAAAATACAAAATGTACATTTTAACAAACCTGATGCTGCTTGAAAAAAATATTTTTAAAGTTATTTTTGAATTACTCATCTTTCCAACCCTTATTTGTCAAATGACCCATATATCATTATACTGTATATACAAATGATGTATCTGCTGTAAACCTAAAAAAATCTTACAATTGAGGCAAAATATGTGACCCATGGCCTATTTCATGTTAGCAAGCACATGATAGATTCACCTATCATGAGTTATTTTTCATTCCTCATCTGTATCTTTAAACTTTAACCTTTCATTTCTCCTTGGACATATTGTACTAATTTCACTGCATAACCATGAAGCTTTCAGTGTATTTTTAAGGAAGTCTTGTGGACACATTACACCACAGGCACTGCTCTGGCCAGTGATGCCAAAAAATCCCTGCCATCTGGGCAGAGGACACTGGTGTCCTGGTGTAAACATTTCCAGTCTTCAGCCTGCTAATTGTAGTGTTTTTTGTGACCTATGGCTGTCTCATCTGAATAAGCAGTGATTCACTAGCACTGTGTGATAAAGATGCAGCTTGTTTGTACTGAGCCACCATGAATGTACTTACTGAATAAGGCGGCGCTGATTTAGAAGCTTTATACCGCTGAAGAGGGGAGCGTTTTCCAATAAGATTAACATTCTGTCTTATCATTGCGCGCCCAAACCGACCAATAATGGCTGTGTTGTGATCGTTGGCCGAGCAGGCTGCTATGACAATGGCCACTGTGGGATTTCTTACTAGCAATGAATACTTTATGTTTAGTTTTATTATCAAGACTTAACCATATCTGTTTAACTAAAGTCAAACTGTTGTTATTGTAGGAAATGCTGCTATAATAATAAATAATACTCAAATAATACTCAAAATACAGGAAAACGTCTGACTGATATGTGAATTTCAAACATGGAAAGTATTCCAGTAGCATCCTTCATTTATGTTTCTCTGTGTGTGCCGTGAGACTCTACATTTGTACTTGTTTGAAACCACTAATCTGGGGTAACAAGAAAAAAAGAAAGGTGCTGATAAAACTTTGATCAGATGTTACCTTGGCAACAAGCTTCCTGGACTAACCATGTTCAAAGATTACACTCAAATTGTTACATTGCCAAGTGCACAGTGTGTGCAACAGCTAAACACCAGTGCACACTTTCAAACATATCAATATTTCAGTAGGTATAACATTATCTAATGGTCATTTTCTGGCTTGAAATCAGTAGAGGAATTGAGTATAATTGGGATAGGGCTTTTTTTTATGTCACCTTTTTTAAAACTTAAAGATCTACTGGTGCCAAATAACCCATTACAATACCTAAAAGAACCATGAGGACCATTTTCAGCTATCAGAGAACAATTTCTTTCTCTCATTCATGTCTGATCACCAGAACAGACGGTTTCACAGACTGCAGCAGAGACACCTCAGTGCATCCACAGCTGTTTTAGACAAATTAAAATGTTTGACTTTTTTTAACATTTTAATCCGGAAAGTGAATAAAAAATGAAATAAATGCTATCAAGGTCTACCTAAAGTGTGCTCCCTTTGCCTTTTTAAATATCACAATTGATATGATAGGGTATGTTAATATCATTCATTGTTGAACCCTTTACACACTTTACACAATGTCTTGAAACCAATATTTAACAATGTATTTGGGTTTTTTAATGAATGAATCAATACATGAAACACATTTTTGATGTATTATATGTTAGCTCCGTCCTGTGCTTACGGACACAACAGGAGACCAACTGGCAATTTATCTGGGCAGCAGTTCGCCAGGTGCACTTTGTTCCAGGAGGACCATCTCCCCTCAGCAATTATAAGACACAAACACACGGAAAACAACTAAAATAAACTTCCTGAAGAATCCAGCTACCAGATTCACAATTATTTCCCAGTAAAAATACTTTTGATTTTAATGTATAAGCTAGAGAAAAAAAATTCACATGGTACAATAACAGAAAAGAACATTTTAGCATAAAGCTGCATCTGCATCACATTGCCATATCTCCAACCTATTTAAGATGTATGACCTTTTGGACGGCGCTAACTAAAAAGGAAGTGCTGCAGATATCTGGGGCATGCTGGACTTCTAAATGTCCATCAACTCCTTGGGGAGGAAAGGGGGTAGCGGAGGAGGGGGCGGTATGAATGCTATTGAGTAAAAAAAAAGAGAAGATAATCTATATGAAGTTGATATTCAAGATAAAACTCCATTTGTAATCTCTCTCACACACACATACACACACACACACACACACACAAACACACACACACACACACACACAAGGCAATGTGTATCTTTTGTGCAGCTGAGGAGACACGCTGCTGTGTCAGGGCACCGTGGAGACAAAAGTGGGGGTGGATGGGTGGATTTGTCCCAGCCACACCCAAAGCACTTTAATGCCTCCCTCCAGGCGTAAACACCTTCTTCAAAGGATTGAAAGATCCAGCACAAATATTTGCATGACTGCCAAAGCCGATAGAGATAAATACTCAAGGTCTTTAAAAGATGGTATTTAATGCAGGAAGAGGGCGCAACATCGGGGACGTCAGCATATCCTGCGGAGGCTCGTGAGAGGACAGTTGATTGAGTGTGTCCTGTGTGAGAGGCCTAACAAACTTGATTTCGCCCCCCCCTCCACCCGCTTGTGACATACTGAAATGGCGTTGTTGTTGGGGTTTTTTTAAAGGCCGCTCTCTATGGCTGACACGGCCAACTTACGCACTCATCAGCAAGACCTGCTCTGGCTCTGCGCTCTCAGCTGCTTTGTTCCAGCTGATGTCATCTAAACCTCGTCCATGCAGGGTTGTCTGGGGTAGATAAGACATCCCCTCCTTCTATTGGTCTCCTGCACGAAGAAAAAAAAAAAAAAGGGGGGCTGCTGCTATGAAGATGGATTACCCAGCTGGTGACACTGGTTCCCTTTCCGCTGGAGCCACTATGGAGTGCTAACGCAATTAAGGCAATTAATCTTCAACAAAAGGGGTTCACAGCTACCTCTTATGATTTTGCAGCTCTCAGTACAGGTGCATAACAAAAACAGGCCTGCTCACACATGCACAAATACTAGAAATGCATGCAAACACACTCCTTTTATATAGAGAAAAAATCCAAATACAATTAACTAGAAAGAAACATAGCATGACCCACAGTTCATGTGTGAAACCAGGATGTTGTTTGCTCCATCATTTGCGGTGTACTCATTTGCGTCAGTGGCTTTCACTCCCATTTTATGATTTGACAAACAACCAGCAGGATGGGACTGAATATCGTCGTCGACCTACAGGCAAGGCAGCTATTATTGGGCATCCATTCAAAAGACAACTGTTCTAATGATCGCCAGAACAGATGCTAAACATTTTTATTATGTGGCATACAGCATGAGGGTGTATGTGCCTATGTCACAGATGAGAGGAAATGGGAGATAATGGGAAAGAGAGTAAAGGGTAGGAGCCAGCGCGTTTAAATGCTCTGGCGTGTGTTTTTTCGAGCTGTGTAAAACGTTACTCCACTTCCAAACTGGCAATACAGTGTGGCACTGTGGCAAAAAAAAAGAAAAAAAGAAGTCCTTTTAATGTAATGCATCTGGGACTGTTGAATTTTAATTTCAAATCTGAGCTCAGACCACCTGAGCAGGCCAGGTGGTCTGAGCTAAAATATCATTTATTTAGTTCGTGTAAAGACATAAAAACATATTTCTGCATATCAAACATCAAACAGAACTACTACAAGGAGGATAGTGTTGAAGAAGTCTATCTGCTAATTGTCCATTATAAGGATACTCTGAGTGCTCTTAAGGTGTAGTAAATCCATCTTACAGCTACAGCAGCAACATAAAGAATTCCCTTATTATAAATATTCAGGAGTAACATATACTATACTTAAATGATTTAAATCTTGAATCATTCATTATTTATCACAGCTGTTGGTCATTTGCTGATTTATAGTTAGGAATAGGTGAGACTACTGAAGCAAAAGTAGACAGGTCAATGACATTTTTTTGTGTCCATGTGGTTTAATCAATTTTAAAGGGGTTAAAATGTGAAAATAAACATATAAATAACTTGCACACATTCTTTTTTTGTGGACACAGCATCAAATTTCTGCTTTTAATCCATTTTGAGGGAATATATTATGGCAAAAATGTCTAAGTGGTGTAACCATAAAAAACAAATGCCAAATAATTCAACTTGTTTAAAACGCTAAATTCTCAATAAAACACCATATCAACTAGTTTGGCATGATCTTACATTATACATTATTATATTAAATAAAGGTAATGGAATACAATTGTTCTAAATATTACATTTAATCTGGGGAATCATCAACTTTAAAAAAAAAAAAAAAAAATTAAATAATTAATTGTATAAATCCACTTAAATACACTATAGGTGGATAAAATATTTATTATTCATCATTCTTTTGTGGTTACACCATTTGACATTTTGAGGAGCATTCAGTCTTACTTTTGGTTAAAAAGAAAATGCAAATGTCATTTCAAATGACAAAATACAACAAAAATACAAAATGTACATTTTAACAAACCTGATGCTGCTTTTAAGATATTTTTGAATTGCTCATCTTGCCAACCCTTATTTCTCACTGATCCATATGCAGTGATAGAAATTTAAGGAAAAAACATCTCTTAGCTCTGCCATCTCATTTCAATCAAGGGCATCAATGTGTGTCATGTCAAAGATGAAAGTGAATTCACTTAAAATGGTGCAGGTGATGTGAGGTTGTGTGATGGAAGTTGTGCCGGGCGAGTGAAGGGCACCAGCACCGAAACCACTATGCAAATTCCCCCGCCACTTTGTTTGACAAGCAACAACACTGCTTTGTATATATGCAAAGCCTGGCAAGACACTGTGCACACAGCCCTGCTGTCAGAGCGGAGTCATGCTAGAGTGGTGACACCCATTGGGTGACCCCTGTCTGCAATTAGGCTACTGGGCCAGACTTCACACTTCATTCAGACAGACACACACACACACAAACACTGGCAGAAAGTTATTACACGTAGCGCCACTTCACATCTCAGGGGTCAAACGTGGCAGGACGCAAAGATTGGCCTTCTGCTTCACAAAAACTTGTCAGAAGTTGAATAATTTGATATCGGGAGCCTTTATCATCCCTGCTGAGGTGAAAAGTACTTGATTAGCACTTTTAATTTACTCAGCAGACAGTCTGTTTGGCCACCGCTAAAGATAAAACACAGCGAACCCCATCAGCAATTACACAGTGAGACTTCATGCTGATTTTTCTCTTTGCTGTTCTGCAAGTATTCTCACCACATCTGAGGACTACATCAGAATCTCTCCATGGACATACTGTGATAAAATATATCACAGTAACTGGAGCCTTTTGGTGCACCTTGATATAGCATTTTTGAATCCATAAAACTTAATACTCTCTTCAAAACAAATTCATTACTATATAAAGCACTGCAATCAAAAGGCTTTAATATATACATGCAAGAGCTGCCTCAATCATCCAATCTGAGGACTTGAAAAATCACTGACTAGTTGATGCACACCTGGGTTAATACAAATAATGCGTCACCTGTCAGACAGTTGAATATGAGAATGAGAAAGAATAGAAAATGATCAAAATGGTAAAGTACAATAGATAAACAGTACAATTAAGGATATGATGTCACTTGATCAATAAATATGATCAATACATACTATAACCACTGGTCAATAATACAATATAAGATAGCTAGAAATAAGACAGTGCTAATGATCACTAGGCCATTTCTACATAACGCAGACTCTTAAAGAGATAAGAAAAGGAGATCTGTGTTATTATGTATACAAACACGTGTTTTATCCCTTTACGATGTAGTGTATTTTGCTTTCACAAAGTTAGGGGGGCTCAAATGAGAAAGATTACAAAAATAATGGTATAAGCTGAAGCGCCATAAAGCGAGCCATCCTGATTTTTAGTATCTAATATGAGTCAAGCTCCAAAAATGCTTCATCTTCCATAATGAAATTTGTAGCGCCTTTCTGTTTTGAATTTTAAGCCTCCACTCTGAGTTGTGCTATCCCTGATGACATCATTAAACCCTAATGAGAAGGGTAAAGTTTTCCTAAAACTTTGGAAAGCACCCTCCAGAGCCACAGAAGACAGAGGGGTAAAATATGCGAAGTGCTCCTTTAATGCTTTGAAAGCACAGATGTAATAGTCTTTGTGTAAGGGTTTGAGACAAGCAGACTCTGAAAACACACTAATGCACGGATAATTGACGTTTCTTTCATATCATATGTGCAATATCGCAACCAGCTGGGCAACATAACATTGGATGTGACTTATAGAGAATGTTACATATTAAAATGCGATCGAGAGTGTCGCTTAGCATAAGATGTGTCTGTATTAACACACAGGAAACACAGCCTCCAGGGATCTGTACCTGGCTAAAAAATAATGAGAGCACACACATGGGGGAAAAGTCCAGCAGTTCTCACAGTGGGTTAAAGCAGAACAAAATGTCTGGGTGTTTTTGTTACCTGTTACTTTCTCGGAGCGGTTCGCTGCCCTTCCGCCACGAGATCAAACCCCACGGAGACATCTTGGGCTTGCACTCGATGAGCACATCTCCTCCTACCTTCACCAGCGTCTGGCTCCTCAGTTGGTTGTGAGAGAAATCTGGGGCAACAGCTGAGACAAGAGCAGCATATTAAAGGCAGTGTTTGTGTCTCTTTTCATCAAAAAAACCCCCTAAAGTATCTCTAATTATTCATCTCAAATTGAATTTATCATTTTCATTATCACCATTTTGAAAAATGAGTTCATTAATACATTGCTTTATTCCCATGGTTAATTCAAGGACGCTAGATTACATTCTTTGAAATGTGAATAATTTATAACCAGAAAGGTAAATAAATAAAGTAAAGCTCACATTTGATGCCGTGGAGTTCAAAAGATTTATGTAACTTGTTATTATTCTCAGGCTACATGTGAATCAATACTACATTTTCACAGCAGAGACAGAAATGTCATGTTCTTTAGCTTTTCACCACATAGCTTTAAAAATATGTGCCCTTTTCAAAAAGGTGTGCAACTGTCCAGCAGTGTCCCCGACACCTTTTTCTTTTGCATTTCCACTTTGAATCTGACCAGAGCAACACTGCCGGTTTGAGCCTGACTCCAATCAGCTACATGATCAGTATAAGACATGCTGGTGTGAATGAGAGCTGCTGCCAGCCCAGAGTAGAGAGTGACAGTCTTGACAGGACAGTTGGGTGAGGCTGGTGAACAGAGCAGCTCTGGCATACGTCACTGTCAGACGGAAGCATTCATCTAATAATTAATGCTTTTCAATTAGTGGCCAATAAGAGAGAGGCCGGAGGTCATATGGCGCTACTGAACAAAAGGAAGAAGATGAAGCAAACTTGAAAACCAATGTGAACAAATGTATGCCTGCACACACGTCTCCATGCCAACGCACGTACCGTATGCACACATGCGTGAGTGTGCACAAAGCCATACAAAACACATACACGCATCAGGCAAACATCTTACCTATAACTCTGAGCTCTGCATTGGAGTAGACCTCTCCGTGCTTATTCCCGGCCACACACTGGTACATTCCTGTGTCCGACAGGGTCAGGCGACTGATTGACAACACTCCGTTGCCAACCTGTATGCGCTCCTATGGACACATAGAGACACACATGCATTTAATATGCCCTATTCCCACTGCTCATCTACATAAAAACAGCCAGCCAGTGGGCCAGTGAATTATAGTCTGGAAGTGACAGACGTGGCAATAAATCTAGGTTTTCATCACTAATGGAGGGAAAGGCTTGGGTGGATGGAGGCAGGCTAGCAGAAAATGACCCTAATCAATCTGCATGTTTATGAGAGTGAAATAAAACCATGCCCTATTTATATCTCCGACTGCACCACAGGGCCTGTTTCCCCTTCAGCAGGAGGAGGGGGATAAGAGGGGAAAGAATATCTTAACATCTGAGGGTATACTGCATTGTGAAAATTGCTTTTCTGATAAGCATGCTCTATACATACTAAGTGCTGTGTACATGGTCATGCCGAACCTCCTCTTCATCTGTTTGGACTGTCGTTTTTTTCCCCTGCCTGCAGGAGGAATCTTGCTCATCACTGAGCCATCAAATTAAGATCTATTTAAGGACGGCTGGGCATGATGAACTAAAAACTCAGTAGGATCAGCGCATCTGTTGGACATTTAATCCCCAATATATGTTCATCTCTGTGATCTCGGGTTCTCCCTCAACTCCTTTCTCTATACAGTATTAAATCCTTGAAAGGGTTTTTCATACATCTCTGTGCAGCTGTGTCACTTTTTGCCTCTTCGTGCCCTTCAGCTCTTGTGTTTTCCGCGGGCTCACCCATAATGTCATTAGAGCCCATTTCCATAGGGGTGTCTGAGCGGCCTGAACTCCAGTCGTGGGGGATTAAGGTACTGTCACATGAAAAGAAAGACTGTCCTCACTGAAAGATCACAAACTAATCCTGTGTTTGAGCAAGTTGTGACTGAATTTCCATAACGCTCTGCGGCTCGGGATGTGCAGGGGCGAATATCCCTGCTGGCAAGGGAGGCAAATGGTGGCGTATATCAGTCTCTGCATGGAAAGCACACTCCCGTTTACGGGCTGCTATTAATTAAGCATGACGTTCCTCTCAAATCAGCAGTTTTTCATGCAGGGACTTGGGGGGACCATCTGTATGCCTTATGCTGAATGGAAATGATTGGCAATGTCATTTGCCAACAACACTGGGTTGATTCGTTTGATATCAAACTGCAAAAGTGCATAAAGAATGAACAGCGTGAAGGAATGACTTTTATGGATGTAGAGAAGTGAGCTGTTTGGGTTTGATTGCTGGTAGCATGTATGTTCTCCAGAATGATTGATTACTAGAAGCCTTTGTTGAGATGACGCAAAACAGCTGTAAAATGTAAAAGAAAAAATACTCGATTTTTTAAATATATCCTAACAACATGAAACAACTGCTACGAAGGAAAGTACAGGTACAAAACTTTTTTAATCAAATGCAATTGTATGTATATATAAAATAAAATAAAAGGAACACATGGGTAACAAGAAATTGATTTTGAGCTCACAACTTCGATCTCACAAACAATAAAAGGAAAATGTCACTGCGGGGCTTAAAAACAAGAAATAACGCTGTGCTCACCAGAGTAGAACTGTGAAAGAAATCTGCTAATTATACTCACAGATATTTGATTAGTCGACTGTACATGCCTGAGAAACAAAGAGCTACAAGTAGACAAGCTTCACAATAGCAAGAAAACAAGGTCTAAAGTCTGTTTTGTTCTGTTGAGTTTGAATACATCAGGAAAGAGAAAGGAATTCAAACCACTTCTCATCTCCTAATCAGGATATGGAAGGTTTTTACCAAAATGACATCATTCATTCCCGAAAATTAAGGCGTTGGATATTAGAGGTGTAACAAGAACAACCTCATTTCAAGTATGCTACAATAAACCATGCCTATGGTGGTCCCATACTCCTCTAAAGGGACTAAATCCTGTTTCACGGTGGAGTTTCCCTTTAATTGCACAGCCACTTAATCCTGCAGCCATTGTCAATAAAGCAGCAGAGAGTGAGGTCCTCAAGGTGAAAAGCAGCCACACGAAATGGAGCATTCCAATAAACTATTTTGATGCAGGGCAGTGATACATAGCACCATCAAGGAAAAAGGACCATGAGTCTTATAATGTGTAAGAGCATCTGAAACAGCAGTATGGCTGTCCAACAAAGAGTCTAGCACCTGTAAAACCAGTTTGAGATTTATCATTATTACAAAGAAACACTAAAAATAGGTGGGGTTCTTAAATATTTCAAATGGCTGACACTGAATAATTGAATGCACATATACTCAGCTACATACAGTATATATGACCCTCTAGAAATCCTCTGTCCTGTGTAGCCAATGACTATATACTGTAATGTTATTTTCACATATGGATTGCTCTATTTCTGTCCTTCAAAGTTACAAAAACTGTCAGGCAGGAACACGTTTGTTAAGATATTCCAGTGAGCCACACAATCAGAAAGGTCTCAATTGATTCACTGTAATAAATAACAACAAATGGTGCTTCCTCTTCCCACTGCTCCTTACATCGTTGACCTTTCCTTCTTCCACTCATTAAGCCGCTGTGGTTAATGGTGGCATTTCAAACAATGTAACACCTTTGCTGATTAATCCGCTCACCTATGCATTCTGAATATGTCCATTTATTACGTCTATGCTTAGGGGAAATCTGCCTCACGAAAATCAACAGTCATTGTAACCTTTAATCATGCGTTCAGAGCTATGAATCCTGATGGCTGAGTGTGTTGAGGTGTGTTAGTATTTTCATCTATTTGTGAGGGTATTCTTTAAAGCAGTTGCATTTAAAGGAGACGTATTATGCTGTTTAGACCTGTCACAATAACTACTTTTGTTGGACGATATATTGTCTCAGAAATAATCGCGATAAACGATATTATTGTCATTTGAAGATCATTTTATACCACTGATATAAGGATAATATAATAACATAATAATGCATGGGGGGAAGGGTGTGGGATTTGAGAGGTGGTGCTACACTTTTGTAAAAACACAGACTGCCATTATGGGCCGGGACAGAGTTATCTACCTTTAATTCCATATAAACAGCACTGCTCCCTTCTGCAGTCTCCACTCAGGACGTGCACAGTGAGGAATGGAGGACACTACTTGCTTAGCCAATGTGACATGAATAGTCTCTTAGTTGCTAATATTGAGGTAAAAAAAATGATCAATGTCATGTCCATGTATTACACAATAAGTCCATATAGACATGATGATGTTGATAATTACGTTATTGTACAATAAATTGATAATTATTGCGACAGGCCTAATGCCGTTTTCTGGTTTTCTGTTATTTATATATTCTACTGGTATGATAACAGATATACTAAATGTGGTCAAAGTTATAGAACTTGAGGTTAACATATATAAAATAGTCTAGGGCTTCAACCTACTCTGACCTTACTGACAAGCTGAGGTCATCTTTTCTAGCTAGCCCATTAACAGCCATTTGTTCTATAGCTTTGGTCGCTAAGGTTGTTTCTACGGTTTTTCCATGTATTGTTCATGCTGTCCACTCCCATATTTTGGATTGGGCTTTGGCTCAAACATGTATGAATGTCTTTGAAAAGTAGACCTTTTGAGTAAAGAATAGGTTTCATTTCCTCCCAAACGGGGGATGTCGACCGAGGGGCAACTTCAAACATCTGGCCAATCAGAACATAGTGGGCTCATCAGTAGTGGGGGGCCTTAAGGTGACAGAAGGTACAACAGCCTATTTATTTAAACTGAATGGCTGCATTAAGGGTCAATATTAGTTAAATATCCAGTAGAGCCCCAGACTAAAAATATAGACTTGGAAATGTGCATTTAATGTCCCCTTTAAATGTATTAAATTCATGAAATGAGAAATATGGGAGTGAGGTCTCATGAACAAAATGAACAAAAAACATCAGATGATATGTGCTGAGAATGGTCCATTAGACTGCTCACACATTTACTATTTTAAGAAACAACCTAATAACACCAAAAAAATGATATTTTTCCAAACATAAAAACAGATGGGCTGTCTTATTTTCCAGCCAACAAAAACAACAGTGTTACCTTATAGAAGCTTTTTGATAAAAATGTTAGCCATTGGTTAAACAGATTGTTGATTATTTCCCCCTGATATAGAGCCAAATCAGTTTTTTATGAGAAAGAGGCTACGCTGTGCCGAGCGTTGCCTCCAGTAACATAACGACAGACTGGGTTCATTCCAGCAACATGTATAACATTCAAGTACTGATCGATATCCTCTGGTGTGTTTGCCTCCTTTTTTTGCATAATGAAGCAAATTAACATAATGCCTGTTTATTTATCAGGTGCAAGCTGTGCTCGGGTGTCCAATCAATCTTCCCCCCAACAACCTGGCTAAAGGATGCAATATGATAATCCAATACAATGAAGGAATATTGACTTTTCTTCCCTTCTTTTTTTTGTGCAAATGCCAACAACAGAGTTCTGCTGCAGTTAAAAGTAGATGTACAAGGAAGCCGGCTGGAGCCACAACAGGCTCATCTTTCATCATAGTACATTTAATGGGAATTCAGAGGGGGCAGAGAGTTAAAAAGGATATACAGTGTTTGTATAGAGAATCTCACTTTGTCGTCTTTGGTGGCACAGGATTATTAACTGCATGTTAAATCTCTCTTTGCCAAAGAAAGATTTAACAGAAGATTAGGGTAGCACTTATATCACTGTGCTTTCCAGACTAGCATTAAAAACTTGGCCTGTTTACAGTTGAGTATTTTATCAAAGGAAAAGCACGGTGGACACACTCTAATTCCTTTGAAATAAATGCTGTTTTGCCAAAGTGAATCACATAATGTATTACTGCACAGGAGGAGCTGTGTTGTAATGAACAGTCAAGTAAAGCCCAAACAAGCAGCACAATAAAGCTTTCAAAATTCAGTACATGGTTGTTCACATTCTTCATTCAGCAGCACCGAGTGTGGGAGAAACATCTGTGCCAAAGCTGCTGTCATAAGTCTAACCTTGGAAGCAGAACGTTATCTTTAATTCTAAAGAGATGCTCGCGTTTGGCAGATCTCACCTCTGCAGACTCCAGGCTCTCTCCGTTTTTCATCCACCTGTAGGAAGGCTTCGGCTTTCCTGTGGCTTTGCATTCCCACGCCACCGAGTCATCAATGAGCTTTTGGACATCTTCGGGTTTCTCGATAAGATGAGGAGGCGCTGGAAAAAGTTGAAAAACATGAAAATAGTCAAATTGTGTAGCGACTGTGTAATTAAATTAGAAACATCATCATCTCTGCTGGGATCGAGATAAAAGAAGACAGGGGTTAGTATTAATACTGATATGGTAATGTGAGTCACACTGAACCGTTACCATGTGCTCACAACACACTCAAAAATGTGTTTTTGCCTATTGTTGCTGCACTTGGATGTTTGATATTCAGTTTGAGGTGTGTTCCTTTGATCACAACCAATAACAAGTATGTTGCAAAAAATTGAGCTTGAACAGTAAAACCATTAAAATATTGGCATGCTAACAGATCTTTCAGTGAGAGAGAAGGTAGCAATGTAATTTTAAGGATTTTAATCATAATTTACCTTTTACATTAAGTTTAAAGAGTACGTATTAGTTTCATTTCTAGATCTATATTTTTATTCTGGAATTTCACTCGAGTAGCTTTGCATGATACAGTTATCTTATCAAATACTGGCTCTTTAGGCAGCGCCTCAGTTCAGACTCTCTTTAAGGGCCAATGAGCCCACTATGTTTTGATCGGCCAGCTTTCTTGAAGCCTGTCAAGGGGCAGCTGTATCAGAGTCATGTTAAGTTACCGCTGATACAAACCCAACATTTCCTACTTTACTGCCTCAAATGAAATGCTTTTAAATTACAAATTATTGTGAAGAACTTACAGGAAATGAAACATGTTCCTCAACAAATTAGCAGAGTTTGATTAGAAGTGCTAAGATTGGTCAAAACAACAACATATGGAGATATTTGGAGCTATATGTTCCGCAGACCAGTTAGAAATAATGCAGGGAGGAATAGTACAAGCAGACACAGCCACAGTGATGATGATGATGATGATGATGATGATGATGATGATGTCTAATGAAGAGCTGCAGGCAACCAGCACACCTCCAACAGATAAACTACTTATTTTACTTCGCCCTGCTTTGTAATGGAGTCATGGCTCAGCTTGACAACTCCCATAAAAAAGGAAAAATGCCATAATGTTAGCAGAGTGGGTGATCTTATATAGCAATCTGTCACGAGATGACATCAGCTTGGGATAAAGTAGAAAAAAACATTGTAAACTTAGCATCCAGTGAAGTCTGAAGCTTTTTGCTCACAGGTATTACCTCTACATATACTTACTTCATTATTTGACAATTTGCCTACATTTTCATGAACCTCTGACATTGTAACATTATGTACATATATATATATATATATATATATATATATATATATATATATATATATATATATATATATATATATATATATATATATATATATATATATATATATATATATATATATATATATATAAGACTGAAACAGGTCCTCTTTAAGCCTTATGAGCAGTGCTAATGCATTTTCTGCCTTTGATATTACCTGTCAGGCTACCTACAAGCGGTAGTATCTTACCTGTGGATGTTCTTTAGTCTATATGCAGCCTAAAAGGAAGACTGCAGACTCTACTCAGGGCTGAAATTACTTCAGGTATCAGGTACAAGAATAAAATAAGATTTTTGTTACATTTACAGTCTCTATTGTCCTAAAGTCTCTATTGTCCTGAAGTTCTTTTTAGGGTTTCCTTCAGTTTCCTATGGTGCTTATACTGGAACAAAAGTGAAAAACTGGATCCATATTCATTAAGGTGGCTACTGGTGCCATAAAACCCCTCCATTCAATACAATACTGAGTAAATGATAGTATAATTACACAGGGGGAGAATTGATTCTTGGCTGTGTCATGCAAGTAACTCAAGGCTCGGTAATGATAAAGCAAAAAAAAAAGAAAAGAAAAAAAAAAGTGGCACATCAAACTAAATGTGTAAAGCTCTCTCTGTGTAATGCTCTGTACATTCTGGATGATGTGTAGGTCAAGCTACTATCATCCTATATCACACAAGGCCAGTGTCAGGACAAGAGTAATGGCTGACCATAGCTTTTCCCATTCCACAGACCTTACCTAATGCCACTCTCAAGGACTGACCCTTGAAGAGGCTTTTCAGTAACAATACAAATCCTGCTCTAATTGGCTGCTATAATGTGGTATTTTTCCTTTGAGAGAAACAGGATAAACACAGTGGGATATCCAATAATGGCAAATGCATCCCTGCACGATATCTGTGCATTACAACTTCAGTTGATGTGCGAGTGAAAGTGTGTATGTACTGTACGTGGGTGTTAAAAGAAGCACAGAGAAAAGACGGATAAAAAGAGGTGCATGTAGAGACCGGAGGGGGGTATTTGTGTAGTCTTGTGTATTAATGTTAGAGTCCTGCAAAGACTCCACATCAAAGTCCGTCCGGTATCAAATAATGTTTATATTTCTAGACCACGCATCGTACTATAGGCCTCAAAGATCTCTTTCGCAGCTGAGACTGATGCAAAAGGTTGGCTGAGGTCATTAACTGTTACCTTGTATGTAGGCTGCCCTCTTGCCATGTGGAAATGGTAAAAAAGCTACAATTTCCTTTGCCTGAAAGCTACTGAAATATGAACCTGCAGCTACAGAGGAGACAGATTTATTCTCACCTAAGTGATATAACATCTATGCTTACCTTCCCCTTATTCTCTCTGTAGATATATTTTTAAATCAATCTCAGATTTATCTCCATTCCTTATACCTTGCAGAAGCCTGTGCAGCATGTGCCTGTATGGGTTTTGAAAAGAACTAACCAGGAGAGATGGTAGAAACTTACTTTATAAGAACACCATCACCAGTCATTTAGCATCTCACGCTACTGCAATCCTCCATCAGAGCACCGGGCTGAGCCACCCCACCCACTGCACCTTTCAGGCCCGCATTGTTGTTTGGGTTTTTTTTTTCTTTTTCTTCTCACTGTCAGGGTCCCTCATTCTATCCCTCAACCGCTGCAAACCTATCGATTCTCAGTCAACGCTTACCAAATGAAAGCAGGCAGCCCATCTCTGCCAAGCGCGCATACCATCGAGCCAAACGTCAAGCGGCCAAAGCAGAGGAAAGATGGGAATTTACCTTATCGGTGAAATCACTGTGAGATAATGCAAGGGGGTAAGTCTGTGGGTCTATGGATACAACTAACCTGTCACAGCTTTGCTTTTGCTGAGTAATATCGGCATCAACAGGCGGGCAAAGGCCCATTTCTTTTCC
Source organism: Scomber scombrus (assembly GCF_963691925.1). Taxonomy (NCBI): domain Eukaryota; kingdom Metazoa; phylum Chordata; class Actinopteri; order Scombriformes; family Scombridae; genus Scomber; species Scomber scombrus. The sequence goes on from NC_084972.1 coordinate 6,481,676, forward strand.
AAGTTTTACTTTCAGAGATTTCAGAGATGGAAATTTGACAAAACTACTTGTCTCTGGTGTGAATTTGTGATTAAAAGCTGGTTTCAATACAGAATTATGACTAATAGGGTGAAGGGTGAAAGATTGTGGCTAAATGCATCCAAACTGAAAAGAACATATTTTGAATTAATATATAATGAATATAATTTCACCTCAAGCTCAAAACCCCAAATGTGATCCCAAAGCCTCAATGTGGTTAATGAATGAACTCCTGTTTCACTTAATGTAGTTTCTATTTTATGAATACATTGCTTTAAAATACGAGAAGACAAGTAAATTGTTCTAAATTGGAAATACAATACTTTATATCCATTAGGTCAACTTGCATTAGAGAGGTTTAAGCAGTGTTGGGGAGTAACTAGTTACATGTAACGGTGTCATGTAATTTAATTACAACATAAATGTAACTGTAATCTGTTACAGTTACTGAGAAAAAATGTGTCATTATATTACAGTTACCTTTATGATTTTGCTCATTTTTGAATATTTAACATGTAACTGAATACATATATTGCTGTTTTTAATTATTTGAAAACAATATAATTGTTTTAATATTTAGTAAATAAATCATGACGTGGGCTTATTTGGAGCACACATGGGCTTAAATGGTGTCAAAATACCCAAGTCCATCCTAGACTTTTGATTTTTTTTGGTCAAATATCTTTATTTTATATCCCAAAATCTACATGAACTAATGAATACATTTTCAAATGAGAGATAAATGTTGCTTTATAAAAAATGATCTCCCTTATAAATCATGTCAGTATCCATGAAAAACACCTGAACTTGATTGATTTTGGTGCTTAATGGGAACACTTACCCTAACAGCTGAAAACATTCATTAGAAAATTAGAAAAGTACTCAAAAAATATAAAATGTAATAAGTTACATTACTGTGATTAGGTACAGTAATTGAAACATTTACATTACTTGTTACATTTTAAATAATGTAACTAGTAATCTGTAATCTATTACATTTCCAAAGTAACCTTTTCAACCCTGGGTTTAAGATAGAAAAAGTCAATGTTTGTACATCTAACATTGACATTAAAAGGTTGAGAATGTTTTCAACAATGACCGTAAAGCCACCATAAAGTAACACCTTCATTTCATCCTGTCTTAACACAAAAGCCTTTGCTCTTCCTACTGTAGCTTGCTTGGATGTACACGAAATACCCTTATCGATCCCTCCATTGGCTTACACTGCTGACGAATGTCTCAAAGGCTTAATTCAAAGGTAGTTCAAAATAAGATTACTGATTTTTATCACCTGGCTGCAGACAGCTTGAGAGAGACAGAGAGATAGAGGGTGTGACTATGAGTGAGAGAATGACAAAACACATCAAAAAATGAGAGAGGACCAGCGGCTCTAAAGGACAAATCAAGGCTTGGTGCATCACAGCGTGTTCCAGGGCTGTTATAGTGAATGACGCTGAGAGCTTCTGGGGCTGTTGTAAATAATGGCAAATTGTTTAATGCCCCAAATGAGTTATTTCTGACAGCTGACACAGCATTACTTGAAAGGGGGAAAATCAGAAGGAAGGAAAACAAAGAGGGGTCAAGGTTGGGGGAAAATCCATAAATGAATCAAAGAGCAAGCTAACTGCTTACAGGACTGGACCAAGTATTGGTCAGATATAAATGTAATGGTATTGTTTCATCCATAAATTCATGACTTCTTGTAATTAATGCTGCTGGAGTTGTCAGGCTGCAGTTCTAGCATTGAGATGTTTTAATTAGTAAGGTCATGGAGGTTAACTTGCCAACTTTGATTATTTATATGGATTGATGAATAAGATTTATAATATCAATAATATACTTTCCTACTTATTGCTTTTCTCTTTGGGTTTCAGTCTAGTGTTAATAAGCCATCAAATGCCATCAATTAAAGAATGTCAGACACTGATTACACACGGAATATATTATATACCATATACTAATCTTAATGCATGCTTAACCCTTTTATACTAACAGGAAATGATGTGTCACTTGGTCATCACTGTCAGACATAAACAGAACTGTGACTTTCAAATGTGAAAGCCAATTATACTTATCAGAGAAACAGCTAAATGTTTTCCCCAAATACTTATATGTTTTTTTGGCAAAATATCACAAGTTATTTCTTCTTATCTGATGTGTTTTCAGCTGTTTTACAATCATCCACAATTAATTTGAATTTTTCCAGCTGTGAGCAGCTCCTCTATTATCTGTGTGTGCTGCATTGTGGCAGAAAAGAGTACGTCATGTGTGCTGATTGTTTTGTGAATGCTGACAAAATGAAGTAACTCATGTAGTCTGGAAGTGAGACAGTGTTGGTCTCACTTAAAAATGTAATTGTTGCAATGAATACTCTTCATATTATTATCATTATGGGTTCTTTTTTTAATATAACTTTTGAATGAAATTATACATGAACCATAGTCAGTTATTATTTTCCAGGTTTCTTGTGTAAAACAAAGACATAATAATCATAATAAAAAATATAGATGGTTGGATATGATAGTTTTGCACATTGAAACTGTAAGGAAACAGAAATCCCTGAGGTCTGACAGCATCTGTCAAATTGCATGTTTTTATGTTTTTTTATTTCCAATTTTACTGTTAAATGTTTGTTTTATGTAAAGCACATTGAGTTGCCATTGTGTATGAAATGTGCTATATAAATAAAGCTGCCTTGCCTTGCCTTACAAATATGAAAACTCTTTAGCTATATTAATTTATACATTAGCCAAAATGATCGATTTTGGGATTGATAATAATTATTTAAGCACTAAAATAATAACCTCCTACAGCAGGGGGGTCAAACATAGGGCCACAAAAGGTGCAAAAAGGTTTTTTCACCCTCATCAGAATACAACTCTCTGAAAAAACAATACATAGGCTACATACTGTAGTCATATTTAAAACATTCATATATTAAACATTGTGTAAAATGTTGTCAATCAACAGCTTCTGTGCAAAATAATCTGTAAAAGACTGACACATAATAGTGTGAAATTGTACTCATTTTTCTTAAGACATCTCAGGCTGTTCATCTGTTTTGTAAATATATAGTTTATCATTGTAGAGTTAGTAAATACAAGTAAGTAAAAGTAAAGTTAGGTTATTATGCAATGGTTTTACTGGTCTGGCCCATTTGAGATCAAACTGGGTTGTATGTGGCCTTTGAACTAAAATTAGTTAGTCACCCCTGTCCTACAGTATAGCACTGCTTATTGAAATTCAGATCTAGAGTATTCACTATACAAAACAATATAAAAGCCATGTTGAATGCAGATACCATTGAGTTTAGCACTGTTGAATTTAAGAATAGTGTTTTCCGAACATTGAATATTACATTTTTTAAAAATCAGTGTGTTGTATCAGTCATTTTGTTAGAAGAGATGTCATGAATGGACTACACACTCCAGTCAGTGGTTCTAATGACTGCTAGTATCTGAATAGGTGTGAGTCTCACCCCGGGACTATCAGCAACAATGAGTGGATCTTCTAACGCCCTTCCTGTTGCTCCAGATGCTTCGGTGCAGATTATGTCCCCAACATACAGTATGTGCCACTGCTCTATGTATAGTACATTTAACGGCTTTGATCTCCAGTCAAGTTGGATGTCAATCACGGTGCCATCTGGTGGAACCCAATACAAGGCTCACCAACAAGGTCGTATCCAAGGGCTCAGCCTCATCCGCATCACTCCTTTAATCTGGATCAAAATATTAGAGGCATCATGGCTGACAGCCTTTAATCATTTTGATGTGCTGTTAAAACGAGCTTCCCTCCTCACGTATGGCACACGAGCTGCCGCTGACTGCTTTATAAGACTAGTTGTGTCTGCTTTTGCTGCCTCTCAGTCTGAGCTGGTCTGACAGATGTGGCGCACGCTGGTCAAATATTCATGCGCGACAGGATCACCTACCGTAGAAAGAGAGCTTTCCTTTCACCGTGTTCATTCCCCTGGAGTTCTCCGCCACACACTCGTACGTGCCGGCGTCCTCCTGCTGGAAATATGGGATTTCCAGGACGCCGCTGGCTTTCCTCATGTCCACTTTCCTGGGGAAGGGAACGCTGTCTGCTCTTCTCCAGTTTATAGAGGGCACAGGGCTGGTGAGAGGAGACATACAGAAGTTTACAATTTTTGTCAATGACTTGTCATGAATGGACAATTCCCCCAAATGTGCAGATTGTTATCTTTTAAAGGGCTTTAAAGGCTTGACATAAAATAGAAAAAGTGCTGTCATTGATGCATTTAGTGCAGTAAATGTGGATATTTTTACTATTTTATTCATTATAGTTTGACTCACTTTGAATTCAAACAAAACTGCAACAAGAAAACTTTCAGTGTATTTCCCAGACTTGAGTCCGAGACCAATAAAGGCAAATTATAGTTCAATTTGTGCTGCAAAATACTGATGCCATTCACTAATGATGAAGACAGTCATTTCAGAAATATGCCGAACCCAATTAGTAGCAAACAAACGTCCCTTAAAAGAGCTTTAAAATGCCTTAATTACATCATTATCCATACACATACAACCCAACATTAACTCAAGGTCCTTCAATTATTTGAATTTAATGCCTCAGAATTGCCTTAATTTGCAAGATGTGGGGGGACATGGTGCTTAAATTAACCTTCAATTATCCTTAAATCCTTAAAATGCAATGGAGATAGGAGCAAAACATTCAGGGCATTTCTTTGGAAAGGATCAAAGTTTCTTTTGGTCACACCATTATAACTTTCATATGAAAGGTTTAAGGGGCTTATATGGGTTTTTATTCCCTGGTGGATGTCTGTAAAACCACAAGAATTACCTCAGACTCTAAAGAGTTAAGTGCAATTTAGGCATATTATTACCAAGTCCTGGACTCAGTGGTACAAAAACCTGCTATTTTAACTGTAGATCCTTACACCACAACATGCATGCACCTTCTAATTTCTCTGATGAAAACACATGAGGATTGCAGCAAAGTGGTGAAACACATGAAAAACATATCACAGAGCTTTTTTCTAGAAATATACATATATATTTTTTTTTTCCCCTTTGTGCTTACTTTCCCAGAGCGAAACATTCCAGTTTTATAGTGGATCCTTTGGCAACATGAACGACCTCTGGGAACTGAACTTCAATCTTTGGCTCGTATTCACCCATCACACCTGGAAGAGAGAAGAATACAAATGAGTGTTTGTGTTAGTGAAGTGTTTATATTTTGTAAATAAATCATGAGGTGGGCTTATTTGGAGCACACATGGGTTTAAATGGTGTCACAGTACCAATTAAGCCCATGCCAGAATTTTGACTTTTTCAGAAAATTTATTTTATATTCCAAAATCTACATGAATGAATACATCTTGCTTTATAAGAAATGATCTCCCTTATAAATAATTTCAGTATCCATGAAAAACACCTGAACTTAGATGTTGGTGCTTAATGGGAACACTTACCCTAACAGCTGAAAACATTCATTAGAAAATTAGAAAAGTAATCAAATACATTACTGTGATTACGTCATTGACATTACTTATTACATGTTAAATAAGGTAACTAGTAATCTTAAACCTATTACATTTCTAAAGTAACTTTCCTAACCCTGGTGAAAATAAGATTATTTTTTGATTTGTAACTCAAAACTGTAACTAAAAAAAGGAAACAAAAGCTCAATTAACAAAAAAAAAAAACACATGTTGTGGTTTCTGCTGTTGCTCCTCAACTACTAAAAACCCCTTTCAAGTACAGCCCCCTTTTACTATAAGCTGAAATGCCTTTTTTTTTTTTTTTTAAACTTCCAACGCTTCTGCGATCTAAGCAGAAGAAACACACACTCCCATCCCCATTGAAAATAATGAGAAAAAGAAACCAAAAAAAACACACAGACCGCTCTCCAGTGGACACGCAAACACACTGATGTCGTATCGAGAGAGAGAGAGAGAGAGAGAGAGAAAAAACACAACTTTGAGAATCCATAGACGGTTTGAGCTTTTACATCCAGATGAGTTTCATCTTGTTGTAGTGCTAACAGCTATGAACCAGAAAATGGGCCTATAAAATCCCCATGGGTGCTGCCACTGTGTCTACAAAGCGTCCCATTCACTGTCGGTGAAGCAGCTCTGGTGGATTATAATATTGCTGCTGTGCATGCTAAAAATCTCTGGATAAAGGAGAAGACAAGAATGTGGGCTCTTTGGCGTTGTAGCTCCGGGAGGAGACTCACTCATAAATCAAGAGTGAAGTGTGTAGCGTGTTTTATCATTTTTTAGTCTTCCCCTTAAATGAAACTATGGTGAATTATATAAATTCATTTGTAAATAATTGTGGGGGGGGGGGTTTGCGCTTTAATTTTGTCCCTTTTGCAAGCTCTTTCTTTGCAAGCCTGGCTGCACAATCACTGTATTTTAAGCCACTCTCATCTACCGGTGTAACAATAGGTTTTCCCCCCATTGCTGTAATTCAAGGCTGTGTTGCACAAATAGCTCTAGAGATGGAGGAAACAGGCCAATTTCATCTCGTTGATTTGCCGAGGCATGTGTTATCAGGATGGCTCCCTGAGTGACTGTGAAAGCTAATTCAGATCCTTATCACAACTGTCTCACACTGGAATGTAACCACCGCACTATCACCCATGTTCAAGCAGACAGGTGGAAGTGGATGGGTAATTGTCTCATACCATAACCTTTTGTAAAGGGGGTTGGAGGAGGGGGGAGGACACCTGTTTAATACACCCCTCTTCTTCCTGCATTGAGCTCCCTGTGACTGTGAGGTAAGGCTGATGTTGTGTTCGCCTTGGTGAAATGAAGGTATAATGAAACAGGAAGGGAGGGAAGGGGGGGAATTGCTAGAAAGAAAGAAACGTTTCCTCAAATCACACCCAGCTATTCGCAATTCTGTCTCTCGCTCCGTGATTGGTGATGAAAGACATTTTGAGGATGTTTATTACCACGGAAAACTTCCATGAATGCTCAATTTAATTGTCTAAATATGTGACATCTCATCAGTGTGTTGACAGCCGAATCGCTTGCATTAAAAATACATTGTTTCAATAAATTACATTTGGTATTGTTTGAGCATTTCGTCACGTAGATACACTGTTTGTTTGATGTCACATACTCAGGCTGTGATTTAAAAGGATGTCAGCTAATATCTTCTCAAACCTGCTTCGTCTCTTCGGTTTTATTTGGTTACAAATATAACCTCTGCCCCCCCCCCCCCCCCCCCCCCCCCCCTGAAGTTGCAAGCTGAGCCCTATATTACTACAGCCAGAGCTACATTCAGAAGTGAACTGGGGGGAAATGCTGTGATTATGAATGCAGTGTTTTGTGATATCCTGTGTTATTTCCTGAGCCAACATTCGATTCAATAGCGCCTGCCAAGATCCTGTGATACTTATACTGCTGCCACCACTGATACTTATAACACTTTAGTTTTATTTCCCCTATTTAACACTTAGTAGCAGTGTATAAATGATTCAACACATACTGTAGTGGACTTGTCAAGATAATATGAATGCAATTTAATCTTAATGTCCTAACCCTAACCCTAACCCTAACTATCTTCCTGATATTTCCTCATAGTCTGCATCCATAACCCATATGTAAAGAGTTGATCATTTATTGTAACATACAGTAGAACACATATGTCGGCAATATTATGTAATACATCTTTACATTATTTACAGTTTTAATTTGACATGGAATAATTCATAAATGTATATAATTAGTTAATCAGTATATACCACACTGTAAGATTAGTTTGTTTGTAATATATATCATTATATGCAATAACTGCTGTGCTATACTGCATTATTAAGCATTCATTAACTGTTTATAGGCCAGTAATGCATGTTTCATATAAGGAGTTATAATTGTGAATAAATACATTGATAAACACACATAAAACAAATGTTACTACTGTATAATGAGATATAATAAGTGAACCATATTAATGAACTATTAAAGTGCCTCATCAGATATGTTTAAGACATTTTAAATACTCTATTTTAGTTTATATTTTGTGCTTGGTATGTTTTTTAATTACTAGCTTATTGAAAATCATAACATCTATAGTACTTCTATCTATAAATAACAAAATATTTTTATTTTCTCAAGTTTAACCAGTGGACTCGCTCCTACTACTTGACTGTAAAGTCAATTCTGAGTACTTGTGCACTGGAGGCTTCAAGTTTTCACATCACACTTGTGTACGCTGTATGCTGGACAATGATTGACTCTAACTAGTTGTGCTGTCACAAATCGTGTTCATAGCTGCACGCCTTAAAGTGAGATTTATGGTGAGCACAGAGAAACTTGTCCTCTTCAGCAGACGACAGTGCAAACAAACACACATTGTGCAAAGTGAAACATCCAACAGGAGAAGAAAAACAGAGTTTTGAGCGGAGTGGGACTTTAAAATGTAAGCATTTATTTACTGGGTATGAATGCTAATAAGAAGGTATTAAAATAAAGAATGACCATTATTAATAATAATTCATAATTTCTAATAACGAGGTCAAACAAAGCTGTTATAGGAGATAACGGGGGTGGGTGGGGAGGTTATTGCCTCAAATCAGTTCTAACTAATTAGACAAAACCCCACAAAAACATAAAGGACATTTCCAGTGAAAATTACATTTGGCATCATATTTCTTCTGCTGCATTAGATATGGTAAGGAACACGCTCCTGGGACGGAAGCCTACAATTAGATTACTTGCTGACAATGACCTTTCCTCTGGAGTGCCTTGATAAGGCCAGCCTAAAGCATCAGATCCACATGTTAAAGGACATGCTGAAATTAGCAAAGAAAGAGATAATTAACCTTTGAATTTCATTTGTATTCCTTAAAACCTCTTGTCCTACTTTCAGGTACAAACAAAACAAGTTTGACTTCTTGTTTCTCGTGACCAGGGACCAGTTCACTTTTTTTCTTATTTTTTTTTTTTTAGCAGGGCTGTATTTAATAATCCAAGTGATTCCTGCCTGTGTTATAAATGAGGAGCTGCATTTTCAGTACTGTTGGAAGTATGAATCAAATGGAATTACAGACAAGCCATGATGAGATGTGACTATATAATACATTTAGTACACATATTCATGGTGCCCAGAGGATGAATATTAATGACTTTGATAATCATGCTGATGTTTAACAGGTGTTAAACATCAGCATGTTAGCATTGCCAATGGGACCATAGCCTTTTAATACACATCATAATTAACTTGCTTACACTATAGTCGCCTACAAAAAAAAAAGCAAATATCAAACTATATTTATATGTGTACATATGTGTGAAATTTTGCTAATAAAGTACTACTGCAAAGTACTACTGCAACAAGGCTGTGTATGAGGAATAATAGATAATAATAGAATGATGAGGCTACAGGTTATTTGAAAATTATGCACTCCGTCTTACCAATTAGAACTAAGCATTCTTAGAGGCTATTATGTGAAAGTAATACATACAATGCAGTAGGGGTGCATCACAAATCTCACCTCACACGTGAGAGTTAAATATAATTTGGGAGAGGGAAATTAACAACTCTGCTGTGACAGGATACTCAAATTAGCGGATTCTATAACAAAACAGCAGGATGTGCAGCCCAATCAGCTGACTTATGCTCTAATTAGATTACTGACGCTGGTGTTTACATGAAAGTGTAGGTTAATGCAGAAAGTGTTGTTCTCACCATCACTGCGGAGCACTAGTGGAGTGGGTGGACCCTGGACTCGGGTCTTTGTGACGGTGTTGGTCACCACGCAGGTGTAGTTGCCCACATCTGACGGCTCCACTTTGGCAATGTACAGATTCCCAGTCTCCTGCGAGATGAAGCGGCGAGTGTCCTGCTTCACAAATGTCGGGTACTCGTTAAAGATCCAGGAAAATATCAGATCTGTGGATAAAGGAATAAAGAGAATTCTCATTTTTGATGAAATCCAATATATACATATATATATAATTATAATTTTTTTTTTTTTAAGAGGGGGTCATAAAACAGGGAGGAGAGCTCTGAGGTATCATCATATGGTCATATGGTGAGTGATAATTCAGACCTCCTGAGGGTAGTGAAAATGGTGACAAAATAATATCATGCTGAGGTGAAAATTGATGATGGCATCTGTGAGAGGTTACAAACAAATGTAATTATCTGGTCTCACTTCAAATGGCGATTTTTCATGTGGATAATAAGGATGAGGTTGAAACTGGGGTATAAGTAAGTACTGTTCCCCGGATAGCCAGCTAGAATTAACGACACAGTCTGTAACAAAAACTATAATAAGAAGCATTGCTAATACTTTACATAAAAGGGACACAACATTTTTAGTAATTAATAAAGAAACGATGAACACAAGCAGGACCTAGCAGCTAATTAATGAACAACAAGTAGTTTCTAAATAGACTCTTTTTTGTTTCTCCAACAAATAGCTGGCGGCCTAAACAAATAAAAGAACTGGGGGCATTGCCCTAACAATTTAAAAGTAGCTTAGCTCAGCACAAAGCTAATGCTACACAGACAGAGGCTTTTAGTCAACCTATGACTGATACTGAGAAAGCAGTAGCACAGAGAGAAAAGGTCTGTACTTCTCAGTTTCACTAATGTCCGGGGGAGACGGCGACACTACTGACTGTAAAAGGCGTCCAGGTGTATCCAATACTGCTAATGACGGCTCTGTTTCATTTAGGTGTCCTACAAAGTCATCCACTTTGAGCCAGCATGCGTGATACAGCGACCTGGACCTGGCTCAGCTAAATGAAATGCAGCCATGATGAATGTGTTCGGCAACTCAAAGTGTCCACAGTAAGAAAGGCTTATTTTTCTCCTCTTCTGCTGTTTTTCAAGGTAAGTTTGTTAAAACCTTAAAAAAAACGTAACTGTAAAGTTTTGTGCAAACGTTAAATATATGAATTTTGTACATTGGTACTTTTGGGGATATATAACCATGATTATATCAGGAAATATGTGTGTATATTTTCACTATAGTCTATGTTTTGTGTTTGTGATCTATTCGAAAGACTAATGTAAAAAGGGTTGGTGTTAGAAGAAAATGCTTCACATTTTTCGCTCAGAAACTGCTTTATTTATTTATTCATTTATTTTATTTTTGGTTTGGAATTGTTTCTAAGGGAGATAAAGAATTATACATGTGTATTTGAGTTTAATGACCGAAATAAACTAAAAATCAATGTTCTGTCTTAGCACTGTGTGGCATAGTAACAGTAAGTTAATAAGTGCCACAAGTAACAACTCAGTATGATGTAGAAGAAAATGAATAACTAATGACGACTAAGTAAGAATTCGTTATTGCTTAGGTGTCATCAGCAGCTGATTCAGAGCTAATCATGAATGACTTGTTATATAATTGGTTAGTAGGCTTACGGATCTATCAACTTGTCAACCGACACAGGCTCATTAAAATGATATCCAGTAGCTCTCTTCTAACTTATTGCCTGCTATCAAATCCTTAGTTTGGAGTCACTTAGAGAGACATTCAGTAGTTAGCACAATTTTACCATGGTGTAAATTGCAAAATATTTAATACTCATTACATGTGTATACTGATCTGATTCACTTGAGCATATAATGATTTATATGAAGAGGATGGGCCACATTTAAGCCCAGAATCATTACCCTGTTTGATCCACACACAGTTGCTTATTTGACACTAAATTCTACTTTTCATAATCTAAAATCATTTTCTTGCTTCAAACTTGTACCATTTGACAGGAGCTGTGAAGACATGCAGTTACATTAACAGGTACAATGCAAAATGTTTGTATTCATGAGAGCGCCAGCATTTCTGGGAAGACATCTCAGCCATATAAGAGAAACTAGCCATCTGCATTACTTATCACTAACAGGTGGCAAGTACCTGTCAGACTGGTCAAATTACATCATAAACATTGCTGGAGTTTAAATGTCAGCCTTTCCCCAAAGTCACTTTGTTGTGTTGGAGTATTTCAAAAAGAGTGGTCATGAGATCCATGTGAAAATGCACACTTGCCAACTACCTGAGCTCTTTGTGATGCTTGTATTCTTTGTTCGACTTCAGTAAGAAGAAAGATGGAGGCAGCAGATTTAGTTCTTGCAGTTATCTGGGTCATTGGGCTGACTTGAGCATGAGATCCTGAGACATACATTAAATTCTGGCTGTGGTATATTTTAGTAAAGAGAAGTAATTACAAAAAAGACAATGGCCTACACGATTATTGAGCGTTTAATAAAGTCATAATAATTATGTAGTTGTAATAATAATTAATGACTGTTACAGTAAATTCAATTAAGTAATTATTGGACTCCATTAACCTGGTCAATAAAGTGAACCAGTGTTTAAACTGAAACAAATGTTCAGCAAAAAAATGAACGAGGGTCTTTGAGAGCGCAATTTAATTAATACAACATTCAAAATCAAAACAAAACCCTTAAATCACCACCTCATTTTTTAAAATAATCACCAGTAAAACATATATAATACTATAATTCAACCACAGATATCACTGCCATGAATTAGATAATTAGAGAAATCAGACACACAGAAAGCAGCAGTATGAAATCTATAATCCACCTAGCAGAAAACAAATTCTAACCACATTTTACAAAATAGAACATACTGTATGCTCTATATAGGAAAACTGAGAGAAATATTCTTAGTTTGTCACCTTCCATGCCCAACACATGATAACTACTTTTGTTGGACGATATATTGTCTCAGAAAGAATCGTGATAAAAAATATTATTGTCATTTGAAGATTATTTTATACCACTGATATAATGATAATATAATAGCATAATAATGCAAGGTGGGCAGGGAAATATTGAAGTAAAAAAACGATAAAGGTCATGTCCCTGTATCATACGATAAATCGATATATCGACATGATGATGTTGATAATTAAGTTATTGTACGATAAGTCGATAATTATTGTGACAGGCCTACCTGACACTTAATATGTCTTTCAGTAGCTGTGTTGAATAGAGTATATCAGTAATACTGTTGACATGAGATCTACTCACAGAGAAGTTCTTTTCAACTCGATGTCAACTCATCAAATGTCAATGTTGTGACGTAACCTGCCTCTGGAGTCGTGCAGCAGGTCTGCGGTAACTGTCGGGCACATGCTATTTTCCTGCTGAGCTTAATCAAAACCTACCTGCCGGCGGACTAGCAATTAAACAAAACAGTCTTGGATAAACCCTTCCCTTTGCCTCCCCTAGCTGCTTGGCCATTTATCACAGCATGATTCCATACTCCTGCTGGCTCTAAGGATCAGGTACTGTACATGAGGCAGTGGAGGCAGTCAATCAGAACTATTTGGAACTCGGGTGCAGAGTTTGGCTGTCGGTGCGTGTTGAGCTGCTGAACACAGAGTAATGGCACAGCAGACGTCCGTGGGGACACTTCAAGGCAGGATAAGGCATGTTGTTTGTGTGTGTGTGTGTGTGTGTGTGTTTCCTCTCCAGCGCTTTTGGACAATGGCTGCACCTGCTCTCGTTCTATGTTTAAAACCCATATGACTGCATGGCCACAACGGACGCTGCAGAGAGCAAAAAAACATAATGAGATGTCTCACACAGCTGGCCAAACGGTCTTCAAAAAAATCATCCAGGGCATTGATTTTATGGGTTACACAAGGCTCCATGGTATAAATACGGGACATCTCCAAGACGAATTGGAGAAGAAATCCAGCTGCCTTGAGAAGCAGCATTACAATCACTGCCATGGTAACAGGAAATCAGCCTTTATTTTCTATTTCTTTTACAGTGCAGACAGCAGCTTTTGCACATGAGCTCAAACTAGCAATTCCAGTTAGTGTAAAGTGTAAAAAAAACTGATGTAGAACATGACTTTTCAAATCTGAAAATACACAATAATCTTAATATAGCATTATTTGTAATACACACATTACACTAGGCACACCACTGCAGTCTGTGGCTTCTTTTTGTCTGCCAAAACATCATTATTATTTCCAAAATGCGATCCAGTGACAAGACATCTGCTCAAGTCCTCAAACACCTCAGGGTGGTTCCCTTTAGATTAAAGATCACTTTGCAAAAGTCACAATGAATAAAGCTGCTGAGGTCACATAAGGAGACATGTGAGCTCAGCTTCAAAGGAGCGGCCTCACTGAATATTCAAAGCCTGAACAAGATGTGCAAGTCAAACATGCCCCGTCTCCTTGCACAGTTCGGATCACAACCCTGGACTGATTTGTGATAGTGTAATGTAAAGACGGAGCAGGAGGACAAATAAGGTGGGCCGTCACCCCAAAGTAGGCCAATCATTCTGCATGACAGCCAGAAAAGGAACATACTTTATCAACTTAGGGCACCTGTGGATGCACACATGTATGTTACTCCACAATGTGAGTAGGTAGTTTCTTGAAGCCACATTAATATTAATGCATTGTTTAAACATTCAGTGTCAGCATACACCCAATTTTCATTCATTTGTAAGTCATTAAGTATTACACTTCCATAAGGTTGAGGGACTTCCAAGCAAGAGATTGAGAGGAAACACCTGATCTTTCCATTTTAAATTTAGACTGTTTGTTCCAGAGCCACATAAGACATTATATTCACATAAATAGTATTCCCCATGACAAGTGAACTAACCTATCTGTACAATAATGGCAAGAGTGCCTCTTTAATTTCAGCATGTACTTATTCTTGTAAAATAATAGCTTTTCTTATATATCATTGTATGCTGTGTACACTGAAACAGGTAAATGTGATGAATGGCTATAAGATGGACAATATCATTTGCTGATTATATCTACCTCAGTTTTTCTTTACTTTGGAAAAATGGATTGTTTGGTTTCACTGAGTACGACCGAAGTCTTGAGTAGTTTGCTTATCATGCATTTTCCACAATTTAGAGTTTACATCAAACAATTCTTCAATCTCGGAATGTACAAATAAAAAAGCTGTTTAAACGCACAACCACTTCAAGCTTTTTGAGATTTTTATGTAGCTGTTTATTTTCCTTATCTTGACCTTTATGTTCTTTCCATCCTTAATCCCCCTGGCATGGTTTCAAGTGTGTTCCTTGTCCTCAAGTTGTATACACAAGCACTTTGAACACATTACCATTGTAATATATCCTTGATATCCTTATCCTTGATAAGTTCTACAAAAAAAGACACTGCCACTCAACATTATACTTCAAATTGAATCAAATCAAGTCTGTGCAATTCTGTCTAATTTGCTGTGGAGCGTTCTCCTGTTATGCGCCATCACCAAAGTCACCTATGAAATGACGTCTTTAGGTAACGGCTAATTTGAGGTAGCAGAAGACAACTGAACAAATCTATTTTAGTCAATGATTGTGGATGCTTGGACTGGCAGCCCTCATGTACTCATGTATCTGTTACAGTTTGTGACGTCAGCCAGCGGTTGAAAAACCAGCCATGTTTTTTTTTTTCTGCCTCCTTGTAATGTGATTAATTTCTACACAATGCAAGCCCTGGCTTGCTCTCCTTCTTCCTGCTGCAGCCCCAGAGCACAGTCAGAGCCACTGAAACTGTCCCTGGGGGGGTAGGCCCCTACTGCTAAAAGGAAATACATATTCATTTAGACACAGACAACATTCATGACAAAGATGAACAACAACAAAAAAATATATATTTTTTTGCCAACAAAGCAGCCATCTGTCAATACAAAAAGATATCTGAAGCTTTACTGGAACATCAGGCGTCATAATATATTATCAGCATCAGCCGCCTCATCTTTTGATATTAATAATACATGTGAAGGCACACTGTGATAACAATATGCATTTTTAATCACCCAATTACAAAGCAGTGGGATGCGGGCATGCTGCAAAATGCACAAATTTACAACAAAATGGTCCACGCTCGTCCTCTCCAAGACTGAATAATTCTCTGATTACAGGCGTCAATAGTGCAGCGTTACACTCATGAGTATCATGAGTAGGAGGGGTTGCCGGGTGCAGTCAACACGCCGATGTGGTACAACATGAACTACTTTTTCTAAAATAGTTCCAGAGTCATGGAGTCAAACATGGACACATGAGAAAAGTCAAGTGAGAGAGTGAGCTGAGAATTCGGTCCTATTAAAAATCTACGTGTTCACTGAGTTCAGGAGAGCATCTTTGCACCGAGAGAACGAAACAGAGAAAGAAACTCAAGACATTCCGTCCTCAGTTAAACTACTGTCAGCCCACATCGTGTTACTGAGTGCAGTACTCCCATATCTGCTCCAGGCTCCGAGAATCCTCTGTTTCGCTGTTTCACTTTACAGGACCGGACAGGATGCACATGCTCCGTGTTCTCGAAGCCTCGGGTGGAAGCAACTCACAGCAACACTCACAATCTTAAAAAAAAGAAAAAGGAAAAAAGGAAAGTACACTGGGAGCAAACGCACAAAAAGTGATTTCAGTCTTGAGTGCCCCTTAAAGGTCTCTCCCCATTAGTAAATAGAGGTCAGCAGCATTAGGTCCACGACTATACACGGTAATCGTGTAGTACAAAGAGCGCGGCTGGGTCACACTGGCAGCCCATTAATGTAGTTGGCTTTGAAAAAGACAGAAGCTGACAGCCTTTCAGCTCCTCTTGCTGCCTCTGACCCACAGTGACAGACCGGGGGGCAACTGCACTGCACATTTGGGAGAAACAAACACTTTTCAAGGCAGCTTGGTTTAAAAAAAAAAAAAAAAAAAAAAAACTTGAGCTAGAACCAGGTTGTGCTAATCCATTCTCCTCCTTGAACTCTGGCAGTAAGTCATTACCATATATTCCTGGCACGCTCTGACAACGGCCTGTCAGATGGAGAGTGAGCTTGTGTGGATTCGGGGGGGTAGAGGGGGTGGGGGTGGAGGCAGGCACCCGGCTCCTGCCTTTGTGCTCGGATCTGGCCTGGCAGGGTGTGTCATGCCTGATCTGCGCTCAGCCTCTTCTTCCTGTCGCTCCGCAACTCGACTGTAAGAGCAGGTAGGATCTCTGATGATGACACCGGTCACATTTGGTGGGATCACATCCTGCCGGTTAATGCTATGAAACCATGATACCGATAATAGCTTTTGAAGGACACTGGGATGAATGACTGATAGACCATAAAAAACTATCTTATTTTTCTACAAACAAACAAACAAATAAAAAAGGCTAGAATACTTTGAAATATGACAGAATCATTTAAATTGGTGGTTGATTGTGGTTGATGTCATATTAAACACTTCATGACCATTCAGCCTGAAGAGGGTTGTTACTGGTTGTGGTACAAACTTGACTGAACCCAACAGTGGTTCAGTCATTACAAACATTGTTAAAATCCAAAGAACTTTATTTGCTTTCTAGCAGGGATCTCAACAATTCCAAAGTTGCTAACTATAACTATATTTTCCAGACTTGATCATTACAAAACACTTTTAACAGGTATTAAGAGAAGAGACCACAATTCACCAATCCTTGCTGCCCTTCACTGGTTACCTGTGAGTTTTAGAATTGTTTTTAAGATTTGAATGCTTGTTTTTTAAGCATTGAATGGTCAGGATCCTGCTTATATTTGCGAACTGCTAACTTCTTATGAGCCTGATCGCTGCTTGTGATCCTAAGGCAGGGCCCTACCGATGGTTCCAAAATCTAGACTTGTTACTAGAGGGGACTGGGCCTTTGCTGTTCGGGCCTCTCAGCTGTGGAACTCCCTGCCTGGAGATCTCAGGCAGGCAAACTCAGTGTCATCTTTGTAAGACTCACTTTTATCGTATGGCTTTTTCTTAACTGTTGGTATTTGTTGTGTTATTTCATTTATTGTATAGGTCAGTGACAAATAAGGGTTGGCAAGATGAGCAATACAAAAAATATCAAAAAAATTGTCTGAAAGACGCATCAGGTTTGTTAAAATGTAAATTTAGTATTTTTGTTGGTTTGATGTCATTTGAAATGACATTTGCAAAAAAAATGTCACCAAAAGTAAGACTGAATCCTCCTGAAATGGTCAAATGGTGTAACCACAAAAGAAATTCTTCAAAAAATGAAATGGTTCTTGATTTATATGATTCCCCAGATTAAATGTAATATTTAAAACAATTGTATTCCATTACCTTTATTTAATATAAAATGTATGATGTAAGATCATGCCAACCTAGTTGATATGGTGTTTTATTGAGAATTTAGCATTTTTAAGCAAGCTTAATCTACACAGTTTTTAAATGCCTACACCACTTAGACATTTTTGCCATAATCCTCTAATATATTCTCTCAAAATGGATTAAAAGCAGAAATGTTATGCTGGCTCCACAAAAAAAGAACGTGTGCAAATTATTCATATGGTTATTTTCCAATTTTAACCCCTTTTAAAGTGAATTCAGACATTTTCTTCTAAACATTAAATAGGTCGTAGATTTATTTCTAAAAAAAAGGTGTAAAAAGCATTTCAACCATTTAGATTTGAATTGTGGAGCTAGGCTTCACAAACTGTGTTTCAAGATTTCTGTCTGGATTTAATGGGCGGGTCTGAAAATCTTGCATAAACCTGCCCCTGCTGCTGTAGAGGTATAAATACATTCAGCGCACACTACTACTACAGTCTAAAGTTAGCTGAGTTAGCCGCCGA